>NW_027457691.1:602500-902500 GCF_050624435.1 Tenrec ecaudatus
CTTGGAATATCTAGGTTAACTACCGGGCAATTGGACTATCTAGTTTAAGTAGCGGGCACTTGGACTATCAGGTTAATTATCGGTCACTTGGACGATGCAGTTTCCCTAGCGGGCACTTGGACTATATAAGTTCCCTATGGGCATTTGGAACCTCTAGTTTCCCAAAAGGGCACTTGGACTATGTAGGTTCACTAGCGGGCACTTGGCCTATGTAGGTTAACTAGCAGGCTCTTGGACTATCTAGGTTACATAGCGGGCACTTGGACGATGCAGGTTCCCTAGCGGGCACTTGGACTATCTAGGTTCCCTAACGGGCACTTGGACTACGTAGGTTCCATAGCGGGCACTTGGACTATGTAGGTTCCCTATCGGGCACTTGGACTATGTAGGTTTCTATCAGGCACTTGGACTATGTAGATTAACTAGCGGGCACTTGGACTATCTAGGTAACCTAGCGGGCACTTGGACTATGTACGTACCCTAGTGGGCACTTCGACTATCTAGGTTAACTAGCGGGCACTCGGTCTATCTACGTTACCTAGCGGGCACTTGGACTATGTAGGTCAAGTAGCGGGCCCTTGGACTATCTAGGTTAGCTAAGGGCACTTGGATTATGTAAGTTAACTAGAGGGCACTTGGACTATGTAGGTTAACTAGCGGACACTTGGACGATCTAGGTTAACTAGCGGGCACTTGGACGATAAAAGTTAACTACCGGGCACTTGGATTATCTATGTTGGCTAGCGGGCACTTGAACTATGTAGGTTAACTAGTCGGCCCTTGGACTATCTAGGTTAGCTAACGGGCACTTGGACAATGTAGGTTAATTAGAGGGTACTTGGACTATGTAGGTTCCCCAGTGGGCATTTGGACTATCTTGGTTACCTATTGGGCACTTGAACTATCTATGTTACCTAGCGGTTACTTGGACTATCTAGGTTAACTACCGGGCACTTGGAGTATCTAGGTTAACTAGCGGGCACTTGGACTATCTAGATTAACTACCGGGCACTTGGATGATGCAGGTTCCCTAGCGGGCACTTGGACTATCTAGGTTCCCTAACGGGCACTTGGACTATGTACGTCCCCTAGAGGGCACTTGGACTATCTAGGTTAACTAGAGGGCACTTGGAATATCTAGGTTAACTAGAGGTCACTTGGACTATGTAGGTTAACTAGCGGGCACTTGGAGTATCTAGGTTAGATAGCGGACCTTGGACTATGTAGGTTAACAAGCGGGCCCTTGGACTATGTAGGTTAACTAGCGGGCACTTGGACTGTCTAGGTTAACTAGCGGGCACTTGGACTATCTAGGTTAACTTGCGGGTTCTTGGACTATGTAGGTTAACTAGCGGGCCCTTGGACTATGTAGGTTAACTAGCGGGCACTTGGACGATCAAGGTTAACTAGCGGGCACTTGGACGATCAAGGTTAACTGGCGGTCACTTGGACTACCTAGGTTAACTAGCGGGCACTTGGACTATCTAGGTTACCTAGCGGGCACTTGGACTATGTACGTCCCCTAGCGGGCACTTGGACTATCTAGGTTAACTAGAGGGCCCTTGGACTATGTAGGTTAACTAGCGGGCACTTGGACTATCTAGGTTAAGTAGCGGACCTTGGCCTATGCAGGTTAACAAGCGGGCCCTTGGACTATGTAGGTTAACTAGCGGGCACTTGACGATCTAGGTTAACTACCGGGCACTTGGACTATCTAGGTTAACTAGCGGGCACTTGGACTATCTAGATTAACTACCGGGCACTTGGATGATGCAGGTTCCCTAGCGGGCACTTGGACTCTCTAGGTTCTCTAACGGGCACTTGAACTATGTAGGTTCCTTAGCGGGCCCTTGGACTATTTACGTCCCTTAGCGGGCACGTGGACTATGTAGGATAACTAGCGTGCCCTTGGACTATGTAGGTTAACTAGCCGGCACTTAGACTATCTAGGTTACCTAGCGGGCACTTGGACTATGTATGTCCCCTAGCGGGCACTTGGACTATCTAGGTTAACGAGAGGGCCCTTGGACTATGTAGGTTAACTAGCGGGCACTTGGACTATCTAGGTTAAGTAGCGGACCTTGGACTATGTAGGTTAACTAGCGGGCACTTGACGATCTAGGTTAACTACCGGGCACTTCGACTATCTAGGTTAACTAGCGGGCACATGGAATATCTAGATTAACTATCGGGCACTTGGGTGATGCAGCTTCCCTAGCGGGCACTTGGACTATCTAGGTTCCCTAACGGGGACTCGGACTATTTACGTCCCTTAGCGGGCACGTGGACTATGTAGGTTAACTAGCGTGCCCTTGGACTATGTAGGTTAACTAGCCGGCACTTAGACTATCTAGGTTACCTAGCGGGCACTTGGACTATGTACATACCCTAGTGGGCACTTGGACTATCTAGGTTACCTAGCGGGCACTTGTACTATGTACGTCCCCTAGTGGGCACTAGGACTATCTAGGATAACTAACGGGCACTAGGAATATCTAGGTTACCTAGCGGGCACATGGACTATGTACGTTCCCTAGTGGGCACTTGGACTATCTAGGTTAATTAACGGGCACTAGGACTATCTAGGTTAACTAGCGGGCACTTGGTCTATCTAGGTCAACTAGCGGGCCCTTGGACTATGTAGGTTTAATAGCGGACACGTGGACGATCTAGGTTAACTAGCGGGCCCTTGCACTATGTAGGTTAACTATCGGGTACTTGGACAATCTAGGTTAACTAGCGGGCACTTGGACGACTTAGGTTAACTAGCGGGCACTTGGATTAGCTAGGTTACCTAGTGGGCCCTTGAACTATGTAGGTTAACTAGTTGACCCTTGGACTATCTAGGTTAGCTAACGGGCACTTGGACTATATAGGTTACTTAGCGGGCACTTGGACTATGTGGGTGCTCTAGTGGGCATTTGGACTATATAGATTACCTAGCAGGCACTTGGATTTTGTAGGTTACCTACCGGGCACTTGGACTATCTAGGTTACCTAGTGGGCACTTGGACTATCTAGGTTTTCGAGCGGGCACTTGGACTATGTAGGTTACCTAGCGGGCACTTGGACTATGTAGGTTACCTAACGGGCACTTGGACTATCTAGTTTACCTAGCGTGCGCTGGGACTATGTAGGTTACCTAGCGGGCACTTGGACAGTCTAGGTTAACTAGCGGGCACTTGGACTATCTAGGTTAACGAATGGGCACTTGGACTATGTAGGTTACCTAGCGGGCACTTGGAGTATCTAGGTTACGTAGCGGGCACTTGGACTATGTAGGTGAACTAGAGGACATTAGGATGATCTAGGTTAACTAGTGGGCCCTTGGACTATGTAGGTTAACTAGCGAACACTTGGACAATCTAGGTTAACTTGCGGGCATTGTACGATGTAGGTTAACTAGCCGGCACTTGGACTATCAAGGTTAACTAGCGAATCCTTGGACTATGTAGGTTAACTAGCGGGCCCTTGGACTTGTAGCTTACCTAGCGGGCACTTGGACTATGTAGGTTACCTAGCGGGCACTTGCACTATCTAGGTTAGCGAACGGGGAATTGGACTATGTAGGTGACCTAGCAGGCACTTGTACTGTCTAGGTTACCTAGCGGACACTTGAGCTATCAGGTTAACCAGCGGTCACTTGGACTATGTAGGTTAACTATCGGGTACTTGGACAATCTAGGTTAACTCGCGTGCACTTGGACGATTTAGGTTAACTAGCGGGCCCTTGGATTAGCTAGGTTACCTAGTGGGCCCTTGAACTATGTAGGTTAACTAGTTGACCCTTGGACTATCTAGGTTAGCTAACGGGCACTTGGACTATATAGGTTACTTAGCGGGCACTTGGACTATATGGGTGCCCTAGGGCATTAGGACTATATAGATTACCTAGCAGGCACTTGGATTTTGTAGGTTACCTACCGGGCACTTGCACTATCTAGGTTACCTAGCGGGCACTTGGACTATCCAGGTTTTCGAGCGGGCACTTGGACTATGTAGGTTACCTAGCGGGCACTTGGATTATGTAGGTTACCTAACGGGCACTTGTACTATCTAGTTTACCTAGCTTGAGCTGGGACTATGTAGGTTACCTAGCGGGCACTTGGACAGTCTAGGTTAACTAGAGGGCACTTGGACTATTTAGGTTAACGAATGGGCACTAGGACTATGTAGGTTTCCTAGCGGGCACTTGTACAATCTAGGTTAACTTGCGGGCACTTGTACGATCTAGGTTAACTAGCCGGCACTTGGACTATCAAGGTTAACTAGCGAATCCTTGGACTATGTAGGCTAACTAGTGGGCCCTTGGACTTGTAGCTTACCTAGCGGGCACTTGGACTATGTAGGTTACCTAGCGGGCACTTGCACTATCTAGGTTAGCGAACGGGGATTGGACTATGTTGGTGACCTAGCAGGCACTTGTACTGTGTCGGTTACCTAGCGGGCACTTGGACTATCTAGGTTAACGAACGGAAACTTGGACTATGTAGGTTACCTAGCGGGCTCTTGGAATATGTGTGTTAGCAAACGGGCACATTGACTATCTAGGTTACCTAGCGGGCACTTGGTATATGTAGGTTCCCTAGCGGGCACTTGGACTATCTAGGTTACCTAACGGGCACTTCGACTATCTAGGTTACGTAGCGGGCACTTGGACTATGTAGGTTACCTACAGGACATTTGGATGATCTAGGTTAACTAGTGGGCCCTTGGACTATGTAGGTTAACTAGCGGGCACTTGGATGATCTAGGTTAACTAGCGGGCACTTGGACTATGTAGGTTACCTAGCAGGCACTTGCACTATCTAGGTTAGCGAACGGGGACTTGGACTATGTAGGTGACCTAGCAGGCACTTGGACTGTCTAAGTTACCTAGCGGGCACTTGGACTATCTAGGTTAATGAACGGGCACTTGGATTATGTAGGTTACCTAGCGGGCACATGGGCTATGTATGTTAGCTAACGGGAACTTGGACTATCTAGGCTACCTAGCGGTCACTTGGACTATGTATGTTACCTAGTAGGCACTTGGACTATCTAGGTTACCTAACGGGCACTAGGACTTTGCAGGTAACCTAGCAGGCACTTGGACGAACTAGGTTAACGAGCGGGCCCTTAGACTATGTAGGTTACCTAGCGGGCACTTGGACTATCTAAGTTAGCTAACAGGAACTTGGACTATCTAGGTTACCTAGCAGGCAATTTGACTATGTAGGTTACCTAGCGGCACTTGGACTATATAGGTTACCTAACGGGCACTTTGACTATCTAGGTTACCTAGCAGGCACTTGGACTATGTAGGTTACCTAGCAGCACTTGGACTATCTAGGATACCTAAAGGGCACTTTGACTCTCTAGGTTACCTAGCGGGCAATTGGACTATGTAGGTTACCTAACGGGCACTTGGACTATGTAGGTTAACTAGCGGACACTTGGACGATCTAGGTTAACTAGCCGGCACTTGGAATATCTAGGTTAACTACCGGGCAATTGGACTATCTAGTTTAAGTAGCGGGCACTTGGACTATCAAGTTAATTATCGGTCACTTGGACGATGCAGGTTCCCTAGCGGGCACTTGGACTATATAGGTTCCCTATGGGCATTTGGAACCTCTAGTTTCCAAAAAGGGCACTTGGACTATGTAGGTTCACTAGCGGGCACTTGGCCTATGTAGGTTAACTAGCAGGCTCTTGGACTATCTAGGTTACATAGTGGGCACTTGGACGATGCAGGTTCCCTAGCGGGCACTTGGACTATCTAGGTTCCCTAACGTGCACTTGGACTACGTAGGTTCCATAGCGGGAACTTGGACTATGTAGGTTCCCTATCGGGCACTTGGACAATGTAGGTTTCTATCAGGCACTTGGACTATGTAGATTAACTAGCGGGCACTTGGACTATCTAGGTAACCTAGCGGGCACTTGGACTATGTACGTCCCCTAGTGGGCACTTCGACTATCTAGGTTAACTAGCGGGCACTCGGTCTATCTACGTTACCTAGCGGGCACTTGGACTATGTAGGTCAAGTAGCGGGCCCTTGGACTATCTAGGTTAGCTAAGGGCACTTGGATTATGTAAGTTAACTAGAGGGCACTTGGACTATGTAGGTTAACTAGCGGACACTTGGACGATCTAGGTTAACTAGCGGGCACTTGGACGATATAGGTTAACTACCGGGCACTTGGATTATCTATGTTGGCTAGCGGGCACTTGAACTATGTAGGTTAACTAGTCGGCCCTTGGACTATCTAGGTTAGCTAACGGGCACTAGGACAATGTAAGTTAATTAGAGGGTACTTGGACTATGTAGGTTCCCCAGTGGGCATTTGGACTATCTTGGTTACCTATTGGGCACTTGAACTATCTATGTTACCTAGCGGTTACTTAGACTATCTAGGTTAACTACCGGGCACTTGGAGTATCTAGGTTAACTAGCGGGCACTTGGACTATCTAGATTAACTACCGGGCACTTGGATGATGCAGGTTCCCTAGCGGGCACTTGGACTATCTAGGTTCCATAACGGGCACTTGGACTATGTACGTCCCCTAGAGGGCACTTGGACTATCTAGGTTAACTATAGGGCACTTGGAATATCTAGGTTAACTAGAGGTCACTTGGACTATGTAGGTTAACTAGCGGGCACTTGGAGTATCTAGGTTAGATAGCGGACCTTGGACTATGTAGGTTAACAAGCGGGCCCTTGGACTATGTAGGTTAACTAGCGGACACTTGGACTGTCTAGGTAAACTAGCGGGCACTTGGACTATCTAGATTAACTAGCGGTCCCTTGGATGATGCAGGTTCCCTAGCGGGCACTTGGACTATCTAGGTTCCCTAACGGGCACTTGGAATATGTAGGTTCCCTAGTGGGCACTTAGACTATGTACGTCCCTTAGCGGGCACTTGGACTATGTAGGTTCCCTATCGCGCACTTGGACTATGTAGGTTAACTTGCGGGCCCTTGGACTATGTAGGTTAACTAGCGGGCACTTGGACTACTAGGTTAACTTGTGGGTTCTTGGACTATGCAGGTTAACTAGCGGGCCCTTGGACTATGTAGATTTACTAGCGGGCACTTGGATTATGTAGGTAACCTAGCGGGCACTGGACAGTCTAGGGTACCTAGCGGGCACCTGGACTGTCTAGGTTAGCTAACAGGAAATTGGAATATCTAGGTTACCTTGCGGGCCCTTGGACTACGTAGGTTAACTCGCGGGCACTTGGACTATCTAGGTTAACTTGCGGGTTCTTGGACTATGTACGTTAACTAGCGGGCCCTTGGACTATGTAAGTTACCTAGCGGGCACTTGGACTATCTAGGTTAGCTAACAGGAACTTGGACTATCTAGGTTACCTAGCAGGCAATTTGACTATGTAGGTTACCTAGCGGCACTTGGACTATATAGGTTACCTAACGGGCACTTTGACTATCTAGGTTACCTAGCGGGCACTTGGACTATGTAGGTTACCTAGCAGCACTTGGACTATCTAGGATACCTAAAGGGCACTTTGACTCTCTAGGTTACCTAGCGGGCACTTGGACTATGTAGGTTACCTAACGGGCACTTGGACTATGTAGGTTAACTAGCGGACACTTGGACGATCTAGGTTAACTAGCCGGCACTTGGAATATCTAGGTTAACTACCGGGCAATTGGACTATCTAGTTTAAGTAGCGGGCACTTGGACTATCAGGTTAATTATCGGTCACTTAGACGATGCAGGTTCCCTAGCGGGCACTTGGACTATATAGGTTCCCTATGGGCATTTGGAACCTCTAGTTTCCCAAAAGGGCACTTGGACTATGTAGGTTCACTAGCGGGCACTTGGCCTATGTAGGTTAACTAGCAGGCTCTTGGACTATCTAGGTTACATAGCGGGCACTTGGACGATGCAGGTTCCCTAGCGGGCACTTGGACTATCTAGGTTCCCTAACGGGCACTTGGACTACGTAGGTTCCATAGCGGGCACTTGGACTATGTAGGTTCCCTATCGGGCACTTGGACTATGTAGGTTTCTATCAGGCACTTGGACTATGTAGATTAACTAGCGGGCACTTGGACTATCTAGGTAACCTAGCGGGCACTTGGACTATGTACGTCCCCTAGTGGGCACTTCGACTATCTAGGTTAACTAGCGGGCACTCGGTCTATCTACGTTACCTAGCGGGCACTTGGACTATGTAGGTCAAGTAGCGGGCCCTTGGACTATCTAGGTTAGCTAAGGGCACTTGGATTATGTAAGTTAACTAGAGGGCACTTGGACTATGTAGGTTAACTAGCGGACACTTGGACGATCTAGGTTAACTAGCGGGCACTTGGACGATAAAAGTTAACTACCGGGCACTTGGATTATCTATGTTGGCTAGCGGGCACTTGAACTATGTAGGTTAACTAGTCGGCCCTTGGACTATCTAGGTTAGCTAACGGGCACTTGGACAATGTAGGTTAATTAGAGGGTACTTGGACTATGTAGGTTCCCCAGTGGGCATTTGGACTATCTTGGTTACCTATTGGGCACTTGAACTATCTATGTTACCTAGCGGTTACTTGGACTATCTAGGTTAACTACCGGGCACTTGGAGTATCTAGGTTAACTAGCGGGCACTTGGACTATCTAGATTAACTACCGGGCACTTGGATGATGCAGGTTCCCTAGCGGGCACTTGGACTATCTAGGTTCCCTAACGGGCACTTGGACTATGTACGTCCCCTAGAGGGCACTTGGACTATCTAGGTTAACTAGAGGGCACTTGGAATATCTAGGTTAACTAGAGGTCACTTGGACTATGTAGGTTAACTAGCGGGCACTTGGAGTATCTAGGTTAGATAGCGGACCTTGGACTATGTAGGTTAACAAGCGGGCCCTTGGACTATGTAGGTTAACTAGCGGGCACTTGGACTGTCTAGGTTAACTAGCGGGCACTTGGACTATCTAGGTTAACTTGCGGGTTCTTGGACTATGTAGGTTAACTAGCGGGCCCTTGGACTATGTAGGTTAACTAGCGGGCACTTGGACGATCAAGGTTAACTAGCGGGCACTTGGACGATCAAGGTTAACTGGCGGTCACTTGGACTACCTAGGTTAACTAGCGGGCACTTGGACTATCTAGGTTACCTAGCGGGCACTTGGACTATGTACGTCCCCTAGCGGGCACTTGGACTATCTAGGTTAACTAGAGGGCCCTTGGACTATGTAGGTTAACTAGCGGGCACTTGGACTATCTAGGTTAAGTAGCGGACCTTGGCCTATGCAGGTTAACAAGCGGGCCCTTGGACTATGTAGGTTAACTAGCGGGCACTTGACGATCTAGGTTAACTACCGGGCACTTGGACTATCTAGGTTAACTAGCGGGCACTTGGACTATCTAGATTAACTACCGGGCACTTGGATGATGCAGGTTCCCTAGCGGGCACTTGGACTCTCTAGGTTCTCTAACGGGCACTTGAACTATGTAGGTTCCTTAGCGGGCCCTTGGACTATTTACGTCCCTTAGCGGGCACGTGGACTATGTAGGATAACTAGCGTGCCCTTGGACTATGTAGGTTAACTAGCCGGCACTTAGACTATCTAGGTTACCTAGCGGGCACTTGGACTATGTATGTCCCCTAGCGGGCACTTGGACTATCTAGGTTAACGAGAGGGCCCTTGGACTATGTAGGTTAACTAGCGGGCACTTGGACTATCTAGGTTAAGTAGCGGACCTTGGACTATGTAGGTTAACTAGCGGGCACTTGACGATCTAGGTTAACTACCGGGCACTTCGACTATCTAGGTTAACTAGCGGGCACATGGAATATCTAGATTAACTATCGGGCACTTGGGTGATGCAGCTTCCCTAGCGGGCACTTGGACTATCTAGGTTCCCTAACGGGGACTCGGACTATTTACGTCCCTTAGCGGGCACGTGGACTATGTAGGTTAACTAGCGTGCCCTTGGACTATGTAGGTTAACTAGCCGGCACTTAGACTATCTAGGTTACCTAGCGGGCACTTGGACTATGTACATACCCTAGTGGGCACTTGGACTATCTAGGTTACCTAGCGGGCACTTGTACTATGTACGTCCCCTAGTGGGCACTAGGACTATCTAGGATAACTAACGGGCACTAGGAATATCTAGGTTACCTAGCGGGCACATGGACTATGTACGTTCCCTAGTGGGCACTTGGACTATCTAGGTTAATTAACGGGCACTAGGACTATCTAGGTTAACTAGCGGGCACTTGGTCTATCTAGGTCAACTAGCGGGCCCTTGGACTATGTAGGTTTAATAGCGGACACGTGGACGATCTAGGTTAACTAGCGGGCCCTTGCACTATGTAGGTTAACTATCGGGTACTTGGACAATCTAGGTTAACTAGCGGGCACTTGGACGACTTAGGTTAACTAGCGGGCACTTGGATTAGCTAGGTTACCTAGTGGGCCCTTGAACTATGTAGGTTAACTAGTTGACCCTTGGACTATCTAGGTTAGCTAACGGGCACTTGGACTATATAGGTTACTTAGCGGGCACTTGGACTATGTGGGTGCTCTAGTGGGCATTTGGACTATATAGATTACCTAGCAGGCACTTGGATTTTGTAGGTTACCTACCGGGCACTTGGACTATCTAGGTTACCTAGTGGGCACTTGGACTATCTAGGTTTTCGAGCGGGCACTTGGACTATGTAGGTTACCTAGCGGGCACTTGGACTATGTAGGTTACCTAACGGGCACTTGGACTATCTAGTTTACCTAGCGTGCGCTGGGACTATGTAGGTTACCTAGCGGGCACTTGGACAGTCTAGGTTAACTAGCGGGCACTTGGACTATCTAGGTTAACGAATGGGCACTTGGACTATGTAGGTTACCTAGCGGGCACTTGGAGTATCTAGGTTACGTAGCGGGCACTTGGACTATGTAGGTGAACTAGAGGACATTAGGATGATCTAGGTTAACTAGTGGGCCCTTGGACTATGTAGGTTAACTAGCGAACACTTGGACAATCTAGGTTAACTTGCGGGCATTGTACGATGTAGGTTAACTAGCCGGCACTTGGACTATCAAGGTTAACTAGCGAATCCTTGGACTATGTAGGTTAACTAGCGGGCCCTTGGACTTGTAGCTTACCTAGCGGGCACTTGGACTATGTAGGTTACCTAGCGGGCACTTGCACTATCTAGGTTAGCGAACGGGGAATTGGACTATGTAGGTGACCTAGCAGGCACTTGTACTGTCTAGGTTACCTAGCGGACACTTGAGCTATCAGGTTAACCAGCGGTCACTTGGACTATGTAGGTTAACTATCGGGTACTTGGACAATCTAGGTTAACTCGCGTGCACTTGGACGATTTAGGTTAACTAGCGGGCCCTTGGATTAGCTAGGTTACCTAGTGGGCCCTTGAACTATGTAGGTTAACTAGTTGACCCTTGGACTATCTAGGTTAGCTAACGGGCACTTGGACTATATAGGTTACTTAGCGGGCACTTGGACTATATGGGTGCCCTAGGGCATTAGGACTATATAGATTACCTAGCAGGCACTTGGATTTTGTAGGTTACCTACCGGGCACTTGCACTATCTAGGTTACCTAGCGGGCACTTGGACTATCCAGGTTTTCGAGCGGGCACTTGGACTATGTAGGTTACCTAGCGGGCACTTGGATTATGTAGGTTACCTAACGGGCACTTGGACTATCTAGTTTACCTAGCTTGAGCTGGGACTATGTAGGTTACCTAGCGGGCACTTGGACAGTCTAGGTTAACTAGAGGGCACTTGGACTATTTAGGTTAACGAATGGGCACTAGGACTATGTAGGTTTCCTAGCGGGCACTTGGAGTATCTAGGTTACGTAGCGGGCACTTGGACTATGTAGGTGAACTAGAGGACATTAGGATGATCTAGGTTAACTAGTGGGCCCTTGGACTATGTAGGTTAACTAGCGGGCACTTGTACAATCTAGGTTAACTTGCGGGCACTTGTACGATCTAGGTTAACTAGCCGGCACTTGGACTATCAAGGTTAACTAGCGAATCCTTGGACTATGTAGGTTAACTAGTGGGCCCTTGGACTTGTAGCTTACCTAGCGGGCACTTGGACTATGTAGGTTACCTAGCGGGCACTTGCACTATCTAGGTTAGCGAACGGGGATTGGACTATGTTGGTGACCTAGCAGGCACTTGTACTGTCTCGGTTACCTAGCGGGCACTTGGACTATCTAGGTTAACGAACGGAAACTTGGACTATGTAGGTTACCTAGCGGGCTCTTGGAATATGTATGTTAGCAAACGGGCACATGGACTATCTAGGTTACCTAGCGGGCACTTGGAATATGTAGGTTCCCTAGCGGGCACTTGGACTATCTAGGTTACCTAACGGGCACTTCGACTATCTAGGTTACGTAGCGGGCACTTGGACTATGTAGGTTACCTACAGGACATTTGGATGATCTAGGTTAACTAGTGGGCCCTTGGACTATGTAGGTTAACTAGCGGGCACTTGGATGATCTAGGTTAACTAGCGGGCACTTGGACTATGTAGGTTACCTAGCAGGCACTTGCACTATCTAGGTTAGCGAACGGGGACTTGGACTATGTAGGTGACCTAGCAGGCACTTGGACTGTCTAAGTTACCTAGCGGGCACTTGGACTATCTAGGTTAATGAATGGGCACTTGGATTATGTAGGTTACCTAGCGGGCACATGGGCTATGTATGTTAGCTAACGGGAACTTGGACTATCTAGGCTACCTAGCGGTCACTTGGACTATGTATGTTACCTAGTAGGCACTTGGACTATCTAGGTTACCTAACGGGCACTAGGACTTTGCAGGTAACCTAGCAGGCACTTGGACGAACTAGGTTAACGAGCGGGCCCTTAGACTATGTAGGTTACCTAGCGGGCACTTGGACTATCTAAGTTAGCTAACAGGAACTTGGACTATCTAGGTTACCTAGCAGGCAATTTGACTATGTAGGTTACCTAGCGGCACTTGGACTATATAGGTTACCTAACGGGCACTTTGACTATCTAGGTTACCTAGCAGGCACTTGGACTATGTAGGTTACCTAGCAGCACTTGGACTATCTAGGATACCTAAAGGGCACTTTGACTCTCTAGGTTACCTAGCGGGCAATTGGACTATGTAGGTTACCTAACGGGCACTTGGACTATGTAGGTTAACTAGCGGACACTTGGACGATCTAGGTTAACTAGCCGGCACTTGGAATATCTAGGTTAACTACCGGGCAATTGGACTATCTAGTTTAAGTAGCGGGCACTTGGACTATCAAGTTAATTATCGGTCACTTGGACGATGCAGGTTCCCTAGCGGGCACTTGGACTATATAGGTTCCCTATGGGCATTTGGAACCTCTAGTTTCCCAAAAGGGCACTTGGACTATGTAGGTTCACTAGCGGGCACTTGCCCTATGTAGGTTAACTAGCAGGCTCTTGGACTATCTAGGTTACATAGTGGGCACTTGGACGATGCAGGTTCCCTAGCGGGCACTTGGACTATCTAGGTTCCCTAACGGGCACTTGGACTACGTAGGTTCCATAGCGGGAACTTGGACTATGTAGGTTCCCTATCGGGCACTTGGACAATGTAGGTTTCTATCAGGCACTTGGACTATGTAGATTAACTAGCGGGCACTTGGACTATCTAGGTAACCTAGCGGGCACTTGGACTATGTACGTCCCCTAGTGGGCACTTCGACTATCTAGGTTAACTAGCGGGCACTCGGTCTATCTACGTTACCTAGCGGGCACTTGGACTATGTAGGTCAAGTAGCGGGCCCTTGGACTATCTAGGTTAGCTAAGGGCACTTGGATTATGTAAGTTAACTAGAGGGCACTTGGACTATGTAGGTTAACTAGCGGACACTTGGACGATCTAGGTTAACTAGCGGGCACTTGGACGATATAGGTTAACTACCGGGCACTTGGATTATCTATGTTGGCTAGCGGGCACTTGAACTATGTAGGTTAACTAGTCGGCCCTTGGACTATCTAGGTTAGCTAACGGGCACTAGGACAATGTAGGTTAATTAGAGGGTACTTGGACTATGTAGGTTCCCCAGTGGGCATTTGGACTATCTTGGTTACCTATTGGGCACTTGAACTATCTATGTTACCTAGCGGTTACTTAGACTATCTAGGTTAACTACCGGGCACTTGGACTATCTAGGTTAATTAGCGGGCACTTGGACTATCTAGATTAACTACCGGGCACTTGGATGATGCAGGTTCCCTAGCGGGCACTTGGACTATCTAGGTTCCATAACGGGCACTTGGACTATGTACGTCCCCTAGAGGGCACTTGGACTATCTAGGTTAACTATAGGGCACTTGGAATATCTAGGTTAACTAGAGGTCACTTGGACTATGTAGGTTAACTAGCGGGCACTTGGAGTATCTAGGTTAGATAGCGGACCTTGGACTATGTAGGTTAACAAGCGGGCCCTTGGACTATGTAGGTTAACTAGCGGACACTTGGACTGTCTAGGTAAACTAGCGGGCACTTGGACTATCTAGATTAACTAGCGGTCCCTTGGATGATGCAGGTTCCCTAGCGGGCACTTGGACTATCTAGGTTCCCTAACGGGCACTTGGAATATGTAGGTTCCCTAGTGGGCACTTAGACTATGTACGTCCCTTAGCGGGCACTTGGACTATGTAGGTTCCCTATCGCGCACTTGGACTATGTAGGTTAACTTGCGGGCCCTTGGACTATGTAGGTTAACTAGCGGGCACTTGGACTACTAGGTTAACTTGTGGGTTCTTGGACTATGCAGGTTAACTAGCGGGCCCTTGGACTATGTAGATTTACTAGCGGGCACTTGGATTATGTAGGTAACCTAGCGGGCACTGGACAGTCTAGGGTACCTAGCGGGCACCTGGACTGTCTAGGTTAGCTAACAGGAAATTGGAATATCTAGGTTACCTTGCGGGCCCTTGGATTATGTAGGTTAACTCGCGGGCACTTGGACTATCTAGGTTAACTTGCGGGTTCTTGGACTATGTACGTTAACTAGCGGGCCCTTGGACTATGTAAGTTACCTAGCGGGCACTTGGACTATCTAGGTTAGCTAACAGGAACTTGGACTATCTAGGTTACCTAGCAGGCAATTTGACTATGTAGGTTACCTAGCGGCACTTGGACTATATAGGTTACCTAACGGGCACTTTGACTATCTAGGTTACCTAGCGGGCACTTGGACTATGTAGGTTACCTAGCAGCACTTGGACTATCTAGGATACCTAAAGGGCACTTTGACTCTCTAGGTTACCTAGCGGGCACTTGGACTATGTAGGTTACCTAACAGGCACTTGGACTATGTAGGTTAACTAGCGGACACTTGGACGATCTAGGTTAACTAGCCGGCACTTGGAATATCTAGGTTAACTACCGGGCAATTGGACTATCTAGTTTAAGTAGCGGGCACTTGGACTATCAGGTTAATTATCGGTCACTTGGACGATGCAGGTTCCCTAGCGGGCACTTGGACTATATAGGTTCCCTATGGGCATTTGGAACCTCTAGTTTCCCAAAAGGGCACTTGGACTATGTAGGTTCACTAGCGGGCACTTGGCCTATGTAGGTTAACTAGCAGGCTCTTGGACTATCTAGGTTACATAGCGGGCACTTGGACGATGCAGGTTCCCTAGCGGGCACTTGGACTATCTAGGTTCCCTAACGGGCACTTGGACTACGTAGGTTCCATAGCGGGCACTTGGACTATGTAGGTTCCCTATCGGGCACTTGGACTATGTAGGTTTCTATCAGGCACTTGGACTATGTAGATTAACTAGCGGGCACTTGGACTATCTAGGTAACCTAGCGGGCACTTGGACTATGTACGTCCCCTAGTGGGCACTTCGACTATCTAGGTTAACTAGCGGGCACTCGGTCTATCTACGTTACCTAGCGGGCACTTGGACTATGTAGGTCAAGTAGCGGGCCCTTGGACTATCTAGGTTAGCTAAGGGCACTTGGATTATGTAAGTTAACTAGAGGGCACTTGGACTATGTAGGTTAACTAGCGGACACTTGGACGATCTAGGTTAACTAGCGGGCACTTGGACGATAAAAGTTAACTACCGGGCACTTGGATTATCTATGTTGGCTAGCGGGCACTTGAACTATGTAGGTTAACTAGTCGGCCCTTGGACTATCTAGGTTAGCTAACGGGCACTTGGACAATGTAGGTTAATTAGAGGGTACTTGGACTATGTAGGTTCCCCAGTGGGCATTTGGACTATCTTGGTTACCTATTGGGCACTTGAACTATCTATGTTACCTAGCGGTTACTTGGACTATCTAGGTTAACTACCGGGCACTTGGAGTATCTAGGTTAACTAGCGGGCACTTGGACTATCTAGATTAACTACCGGGCACTTGGATGATGCAGGTTCCCTAGCGGGCACTTGGACTATCTAGGTTCCCTAACGGGCACTTGGACTATGTACGTCCCCTAGAGGGCACTTGGACTATCTAGGTTAACTAGAGGGCACTTGGAATATCTAGGTTAACTAGAGGTCACTTGGACTATGTAGGTTAACTAGCGGGCACTTGGAGTATCTAGGTTAAATAGCGGACATTGGACTATGTAGGTTAACAAGCGGGCCCTTGGACTATGTAGGTTAACTAGCGGGCACTTGGACTGTCTAGGTTAACTAGCGGGCACTTGGACTATCTAGGTTAACTTGCGGGTTCTTGGACTATGTAGGTTAACTAGCGGGCCCTTGGACTATGTAGGTTAACTAGCGGGCACTTGGACGATCAAGGTTAACTAGCGGGCACTTGGACGATCAAGGTTAACTGGCGGTCACTTGGACTACCTAGGTTAACTAGCGGGCACTTGGACTATCTAGGTTACCTAGCGGGCACTTGGACTATGTACGTCACCTAGCGGGCACTTGGACTATCTAGGTTAACTAGAGGGCCCTTGGACTATGTAGGTTACATAGCGGGCACTTGGACTATCTAGGTTAAGTAGCGGACCTTGGACTATGCAGGTTAACAAGCGGGCCCTTGGACTATGTAGGTTAACTAGCGGGCACTTGACGATCTAGGTTAACTACCGGGCACTTGGACTATCTAGGTTAACTAGCGGGCACTTGGACTATCTAGATTAACTACCGGGCACTTGGATGATGCAGGTTCCCTAGCGGGCACTTGGACTCTCTAGGTTCTCTAACGGGCACTTGAACTATGTAGGTTCCTTAGCGGGCCCTTGGACTATTTACGTCCCTTAGCGGGCACGTGGACTATGTAGGATAACTAGCGTGCCCTTGGACTATGTAGGTTAACTAGCCGGCACTTAGACTATCTAGGTTACCTAGCGGGCACTTGGACTATGTATGTCCCCTAGCGGGCACTTGGACTATCTAGGTTAACGAGAGGGCCCTTGGACTATGTAGGTTAACTAGCGGGCACTTGGACTATCTAGGTTAAGTAGCGGACCTTGGACTATGTAGGTTAACAAGCGGGCCCTTGGACTATGTAGGTTAACGAGCGGGCACTTGACGATCTAGGTTAACTACCGGGCACTTCGACTATCTAGGTTAACTAGCGGGCACATGGAATATCTAGATTAACTATCGGGCACTTGGGTGATGCAGCTTCCCTAGCGGGCACTTGGACTATCTAGGTTCCCTAACGGGGACTCGGACTATTTACGTCCCTTAGCGGGCACGTGGACTATGTAGGTTAACTAGCGTGCCCTTGGACTATGTAGGTTAACTAGCCGGCACTTAGACTATCTAGGTTACCTAGCGGGCACTTGGACTATGTACATACCCTAGTGGGCACTTGGACTATCTAGGTTACCTAGCGGGCACTTGGACTATCTAGGTTAGCTAACAGGAACTTGGACTATCTAGGTTACCTAGCAGGCAATTTGACTATGTAGGTTACCTAGCGGCACTTGGACTATATAGGTTACCTAACGGGCACTTTGACTATCTAGGTTACCTAGCGGGCACTTGGACTATGTAGGTTACCTAGCAGCACTTGGACTATCTAGGATACCTAAAGGGCACTTTGACTCTCTAGGTTACCTAGCGGGCACTTGGACTATGTAGGTTACCTAACAGGCACTTGGACTATGTAGGTTAACTAGCGGACACTTGGACGATCTAGGTTAACTAGCCGGCACTTGGAATATCTAGGTTAACTACCGGGCAATTGGACTATCTAGTTTAAGTAGCGGGCACTTGGACTATCAGGTTAATTATCGGTCACTTGGACGATGCAGGTTCCCTAGCGGGCACTTGGACTATATAGGTTCCCTATGGGCATTTGGAACCTCTAGTTTCCCAAAAGGGCACTTGGACTATGTAGGTTCACTAGCGGGCACTTGGCCTATGTAGGTTAACTAGCAGGCTCTTGGACTATCTAGGTTACATAGCGGGCACTTGGACGATGCAGGTTCCCTAGCGGGCACTTGGACTATCTAGGTTCCCTAACGTGCACTTGGACTACGTAGGTTCCATAGCGGGCACTTGGACTATGTAGGTTCCCTATCGGGCACTTGGACTATGTAGGTTTCTATCAGGCACTTGGACTATGTAGATTAACTAGCGGGCACTTGGACTATCTAGGTAACCTAGCGGGCACTTGGACTATGTACGTCCCCTAGTGGGCACTTCGACTATCTAGGTTAACTAGCGGGCACTCGGTCTATCTACGTTACCTAGCGGGCACTTGGACTATGTAGGTCAAGTAGCGGGCCCTTGGACTATCTAGGTTAGCTAAGGGCACTTGGATTATGTAAGTTAACTAGAGGGCACTTGGACTATGTAGGTTAACTAGCGGACACTTGGACGATCTAGGTTAACTAGCGGGCACCTGGACGATAAAAGTTAACTACCGGGCACTTGGATTATCTATGTTGGCTAGCGGGCACTTGAACTATGTAGGTTAACTAGTCGGCCCTTGGACTATCTAGGTTAGCTAACGGGCACTTGGACAATGTAGGTTAATTAGAGGGTACTTGGACTATGTAGGTTCCCCAGTGGGCATTTGGACTATCTTGGTTACCTATTGGGCACTTGAACTATCTATGTTACCTAGCGGTTACTTGGACTATCTAGGTTAACTACCGGGCACTTGGAGTATCTAGGTTAACTAGCGGGCACTTGGACTATCTAGATTAACTACCGGGCACTTGGATGATGCAGGTTCCCTAGCGGGCACTTGGACTATCTAGGTTCCCTAACGGGCACTTGGACTATGTACGTCCCCTAGAGGGCACTTGGACTATCTAGGTTAACTAGAGGGCACTTGGAATATCTAGGTTAACTAGAGGTCACTTGGACTATGTAGGTTAACTAGCGGGCACTTGGAGTATCTAGGTTAAATAGCGGACATTGGACTATGTAGGTTAACAAGCGGGCCCTTGGACTATGTAGGTTAACTAGCGGGCACTTGGACTGTCTAGGTTAACTAGCGGGCACTTGGACTATCTAGGTTAACTTGCGGGTTCTTGGACTATGTAGGTTAACTAGCGGGCCCTTGGACTATGTAGGTTAACTAGCGGGCACTTGGACGATCAAGGTTAACTAGCGGGCACTTGGACGATCAAGGTTAACTGGCGGTCACTTGGACTACCTAGGTTAACTAGCGGGCACTTGGACTATCTAGGTTACCTAGCGGGCACTTGGACTATGTACGTCCCCTAGCGGGCACTTGGACTATCTAGGTTAACTAGAGGGCCCTTGGACTATGTAGGTTACATAGCGGGCACTTGGACTATCTAGGTTAAGTAGCGGACCTTGGACTATGCAGGTTAACAAGCGGGCCCTTGGACTATGTAGGTTAACTAGCGGGCACTTGACGATCTAGGTTAACTACCGGGCACTTGGACTATCTAGGTTAACTAGCGGGCACTTGGACTATCTAGATTAACTACCGGGCACTTGGATGATGCAGGTTCCCTAGCGGGCACTTGGACTCTCTAGGTTCTCTAACGGGCACTTGAACTATGTAGGTTCCTTAGCGGGCCCTTGGACTATTTACGTCCCTTAGCGGGCACGTGGACTATGTAGGATAACTAGCGTGCCCTTGGACTATGTAGGTTAACTAGCCGGCACTTAGACTATCTAGGTTACCTAGCGGGCACTTGGACTATGTATGTCCCCTAGCGGGCACTTGGACTATCTAGGTTAACGAGAGGGCCCTTGGACTATGTAGGTTAACTAGCGGGCACTTGGACTATCTAGGTTAAGTAGCGGACCTTGGACTATGTAGGTTAACAAGCGGGCCCTTGGACTATGTAGGTTAACGAGCGGGCACTTGACGATCTAGGTTAACTACCGGGCACTTCGACTATCTAGGTTAACTAGCGGGCACATGGAATATCTAGATTAACTATCGGGCACTTGGGTGATGCAGCTTCCCTAGCGGGCACTTGGACTATCTAGGTTCCCTAACGGGGACTCGGACTATTTACGTCCCTTAGCGGGCACGTGGACTATGTAGGTTAACTAGCGTGCCCTTGGACTATGTAGGTTAACTAGCCGGCACTTAGACTATCTAGGTTACCTAGCGGGCACTTGGACTATGTACATACCCTAGTGGGCACTTGGACTATCTAGGTTACCTAGCGGGCACTTGGACTATCTAGGTTAGCTAACAGGAACTTGGACTATCTAGGTTACCTAGCAGGCAATTTGACTATGTAGGTTACCTAGCGGCACTTGGACTATATAGGTTACCTAACGGGCACTTTGACTATCTAGGTTACCTAGCGGGCACTTGGACTATGTAGGTTACCTAGCAGCACTTGGACTATCTAGGATACCTAAAGGGCACTTTGACTCTCTAGGTTACCTAGCGGGCACTTGGACTATGTAGGTTACCTAACAGGCACTTGGACTATGTAGGTTAACTAGCGGACACTTGGACGATCTAGGTTAACTAGCCGGCACTTGGAATATCTAGGTTAACTACCGGGCAATTGGACTATCTAGTTTAAGTAGCGGGCACTTGGACTATCAGGTTAATTATCGGTCACTTGGACGATGCAGGTTCCCTAGCGGGCACTTGGACTATATAGGTTCCCTATGGGCATTTGGAACCTCTAGTTTCCCAAAAGGGCACTTGGACTATGTAGGTTCACTAGCGGGCACTTGGCCTATGTAGGTTAACTAGCAGGCTCTTGGACTATCTAGGTTACATAGCGGGCACTTGGACGATGCAGGTTCCCTAGCGGGCACTTGGACTATCTAGGTTCCCTAACGTGCACTTGGACTACGTAGGTTCCATAGCGGGCACTTGGACTATGTAGGTTCCCTATCGGGCACTTGGACTATGTAGGTTTCTATCAGGCACTTGGACTATGTAGATTAACTAGCGGGCACTTGGACTATCTAGGTAACCTAGCGGGCACTTGGACTATGTACGTCCCCTAGTGGGCACTTCGACTATCTAGGTTAACTAGCGGGCACTCGGTCTATCTACGTTACCTAGCGGGCACTTGGACTATGTAGGTCAAGTAGCGGGCCCTTGGACTATCTAGGTTAGCTAAGGGCACTTGGATTATGTAAGTTAACTAGAGGGCACTTGGACTATGTAGGTTAACTAGCGGACACTTGGACGATCTAGGTTAACTAGCGGGCACCTGGACGATAAAAGTTAACTACCGGGCACTTGGATTATCTATGTTGGCTAGCGGGCACTTGAACTATGTAGGTTAACTAGTCGGCCCTTGGACTATCTAGGTTAGCTAACGGGCACTTGGACAATGTAGGTTAATTAGAGGGTACTTGGACTATGTAGGTTCCCCAGTGGGCATTTGGACTATCTTGGTTACCTATTGGGCACTTGAACTATCTATGTTACCTAGCGGTTACTTGGACTATCTAGGTTAACTACCGGGCACTTGGAGTATCTAGGTTAACTAGCGGGCACTTGGACTATCTAGATTAACTACCGGGCACTTGGATGATGCAGGTTCCCTAGCGGGCACTTGGACTATCTAGGTTCCCTAACGGGCACTTGGACTATGTACGTCCCCTAGAGGGCACTTGGACTATCTAGGTTAACTAGAGGGCACTTGGAATATCTAGGTTAACTAGAGGTCACTTGGACTATGTAGGTTAACTAGCGGGCACTTGGAGTATCTAGGTTAAATAGCGGACATTGGACTATGTAGGTTAACAAGCGGGCCCTTGGACTATGTAGGTTAACTAGCGGGCACTTGGACTGTCTAGGTTAACTAGCGGGCACTTGGACTATCTAGGTTAACTTGCGGGTTCTTGGACTATGTAGGTTAACTAGCGGGCCCTTGGACTATGTAGGTTAACTAGCGGGCACTTGGACGATCAAGGTTAACTAGCGGGCACTTGGACGATCAAGGTTAACTGGCGGTCACTTGGACTACCTAGGTTAACTAGCGGGCACTTGGACTATCTAGGTTACCTAGCGGGCACTTGGACTATGTACGTCCCCTAGCGGGCACTTGGACTATCTAGGTTAACTAGAGGGCCCTTGGACTATGTAGGTTACATAGCGGGCACTTGGACTATCTAGGTTAAGTAGCGGACCTTGGACTATGCAGGTTAACAAGCGGGCCCTTGGACTATGTAGGTTAACTAGCGGGCACTTGACGATCTAGGTTAACTACCGGGCACTTGGACTATCTAGGTTAACTAGCGGGCACTTGGACTATCTAGATTAACTACCGGGCACTTGGATGATGCAGGTTCCCTAGCGGGCACTTGGACTCTCTAGGTTCTCTAACGGGCACTTGAACTATGTAGGTTCCTTAGCGGGCCCTTGGACTATTTACGTCCCTTAGCGGGCACGTGGACTATGTAGGATAACTAGCGTGCCCTTGGACTATGTAGGTTAACTAGCCGGCACTTAGACTATCTAGGTTACCTAGCGGGCACTTGGACTATGTATGTCCCCTAGCGGGCACTTGGACTATCTAGGTTAACGAGAGGGCCCTTGGACTATGTAGGTTAACTAGCGGGCACTTGGACTATCTAGGTTAAGTAGCGGACCTTGGACTATGTAGGTTAACAAGCGGGCCCTTGGACTATGTAGGTTAACTAGCGGGCACTTGACGATCTAGGTTAACTACCGGGCACTTCGACTATCTAGGTTAACTAGCGGGCACATGGAATATCTAGATTAACTATCGGGCACTTGGGTGATGCAGCTTCCCTAGCGGGCACTTGGACTATCTAGGTTCCCTAACGGGGACTCGGACTATTTACGTCCCTTAGCGGGCACGTGGACTATGTAGGTTAACTAGCGTGCCCTTGGACTATGTAGGTTAACTAGCCGGCACTTAGACTATCTAGGTTACCTAGCGGGCACTTGGACTATGTACATACCCTAGTGGGCACTTGGACTATCTAGGTTACCTAGCGGGCACTTGGACTATCTAGGTTAGCTAACAGGAACTTGGACTATCTAGGTTACCTAGCAGGCAATTTGACTATGTAGGTTACCTAGCGGCACTTGGACTATATAGGTTACCTAACGGGCACTTTGACTATCTAGGTTACCTAGCGGGCACTTGGACTATGTAGGTTACCTAGCAGCACTTGGACTATCTAGGATACCTAAAGGGCACTTTGACTCTCTAGGTTACCTAGCGGGCACTTGGACTATGTAGGTTACCTAACAGGCACTTGGACTATGTAGGTTAACTAGCGGACACTTGGACGATCTAGGTTAACTAGCCGGCACTTGGAATATCTAGGTTAACTACCGGGCAATTGGACTATCTAGTTTAAGTAGCGGGCACTTGGACTATCAGGTTAATTATCGGTCACTTGGACGATGCAGGTTCCCTAGCGGGCACTTGGACTATATAGGTTCCCTATGGGCATTTGGAACCTCTAGTTTCCCAAAAGGGCACTTGGACTATGTAGGTTCACTAGCGGGCACTTGGCCTATGTAGGTTAACTAGCAGGCTCTTGGACTATCTAGGTTACATAGCGGGCACTTGGACGATGCAGGTTCCCTAGCGGGCACTTGGACTATCTAGGTTCCCTAACGGGCACTTGGACTACGTAGGTTCCATAGCGGGCACTTGGACTATGTAGGTTCCCTATCGGGCACTTGGACTATGTAGGTTTCTATCAGGCACTTGGACTATGTAGATTAACTAGCGGGCACTTGGACTATCTAGGTAACCTAGCGGGCACTTGGACTATGTACGTCCCCTAGTGGGCACTTCGACTATCTAGGTTAACTAGCGGGCACTCGGTCTATCTACGTTACCTAGCGGGCACTTGGACTATGTAGGTCAAGTAGCGGGCCCTTGGACTATCTAGGTTAGCTAAGGGCACTTGGATTATGTAAGTTAACTAGAGGGCACTTGGACTATGTAGGTTAACTAGCGGACACTTGGACGATCTAGGTTAACTAGCGGGCACTTGGACGATAAAAGTTAACTACCGGGCACTTGGATTATCTATGTTGGCTAGCGGGCACTTGAACTATGTAGGTTAACTAGTCGGCCCTTGGACTATCTAGGTTAGCTAACGGGCACTTGGACAATGTAGGTTAATTAGAGGGTACTTGGACTATGTAGGTTCCCCAGTGGGCATTTGGACTATCTTGGTTACCTATTGGGCACTTGAACTATCTATGTTACCTAGCGGTTACTTGGACTATCTAGGTTAACTACCGGGCACTTGGAGTATCTAGGTTAACTAGCGGGCACTTGGACTATCTAGATTAACTACCGGGCACTTGGATGATGCAGGTTCCCTAGCGGGCACTTGGACTATCTAGGTTCCCTAACGGGCACTTGGACTATGTACGTCCCCTAGAGGGCACTTGGACTATCTAGGTTAACTAGAGGGCACTTGGAATATCTAGGTTAACTAGAGGTCACTTGGACTATGTAGGTTAACTAGCGGGCACTTGGAGTATCTAGGTTAAATAGCGGACATTGGACTATGTAGGTTAACAAGCGGGCCCTTGGACTATGTAGGTTAACTAGCGGGCACTTGGACTGTCTAGGTTAACTAGCGGGCACTTGGACTATCTAGGTTAACTTGCGGGTTCTTGGACTATGTAGGTTAACTAGCGGGCCCTTGGACTATGTAGGTTAACTAGCGGGCACTTGGACGATCAAGGTTAACTAGCGGGCACTTGGACGATCAAGGTTAACTGGCGGTCACTTGGACTACCTAGGTTAACTAGCGGGCACTTGGACTATCTAGGTTACCTAGCGGGCACTTGGACTATGTACGTCCCCTAGCGGGCACTTGGACTATCTAGGTTAACTAGAGGGCCCTTGGACTATGTAGGTTACATAGCGGGCACTTGGACTATCTAGGTTAAGTAGCGGACCTTGGACTATGCAGGTTAACAAGCGGGCCCTTGGACTATGTAGGTTAACTAGCGGGCACTTGACGATCTAGGTTAACTACCGGGCACTTGGACTATCTAGGTTAACTAGCGGGCACTTGGACTATCTAGATTAACTACCGGGCACTTGGATGATGCAGGTTCCCTAGCGGGCACTTGGACTCTCTAGGTTCTCTAACGGGCACTTGAACTATGTAGGTTCCTTAGCGGGCCCTTGGACTATTTACGTCCCTTAGCGGGCACGTGGACTATGTAGGATAACTAGCGTGCCCTTGGACTATGTAGGTTAACTAGCCGGCACTTAGACTATCTAGGTTACCTAGCGGGCACTTGGACTATGTATGTCCCCTAGCGGGCACTTGGACTATCTAGGTTAACGAGAGGGCCCTTGGACTATGTAGGTTAACTAGCGGGCACTTGGACTATCTAGGTTAAGTAGCGGACCTTGGACTATGTAGGTTAACAAGCGGGCCCTTGGACTATGTAGGTTAACTAGCGGGCACTTGACGATCTAGGTTAACTACCGGGCACTTCGACTATCTAGGTTAACTAGCGGGCACATGGAATATCTAGATTAACTATCGGGCACTTGGGTGATGCAGCTTCCCTAGCGGGCACTTGGACTATCTAGGTTCCCTAACGGGGACTCGGACTATTTACGTTCCTTAGCGGGCACGTGGACTATGTAGGTTAACTAGCGTGCCCTTGGACTATGTAGGTTAACTAGCCGGCACTTAGACTATCTAGGTTACCTAGCGGGCACTTGGACTATGTACATACCCTAGTGGGCACTTGGACTATCTAGGTTACCTAGCGGGCACTTGTACTATGTACGTCCCCTAGTGGGCACTAGGACTATCTAGGATAACTAACGGGCACTAGGAATATCTAGGTTACCTAGCGGGCACATGGACTATGTACGTTCCCTAGTGGGCACTTGGACTATCTAGGTTAATTAACGGGCACTAGGACTATCTAGGTTAACTAGCGGGCACTTGGTCTATCTAGGTCAACTAGCGGGCCCTTGGACTATGTAGGTTTAATAGCGGACACGTGGACGATCTAGGTTAACTAGCGGGCCCTTGCACTATGTAGGTTAACTATCGGGTACTTGGACAATCTAGGTTAACTAGCGGGCACTTGGACGACTTAGGTTAACTAGCGGGCACTTGGATTAGCTAGGTTACCTAGTGGGCCCTTGAACTATGTAGGTTAACTAGTTGACCCTTGGACTATCTAGGTTAGCTAACGGGCACTTGGACTATATAGGTTACTTAGCGGGCACTTGGACTATGTGGGTGCTCTAGTGGGCATTTGGACTATATAGATTACCTAGCAGGCACTTGGATTTTGTAGGTTACCTACCGGGCACTTGGACTATCTAGGTTACCTAGTGGGCACTTGGACTATCTAGGTTTTCGAGCGGGCACTTGGACTATGTAGGTTACCTAGCGGGCACTTGGACTATGTAGGTTACCTAACGGGCACTTGGACTATCTAGTTTACCTAGCGTGCGCTGGGACTATGTAGGTTACCTAGCGGGCACTTGGACAGTCTAGGTTAACTAGCGGGCACTTGGACTATCTAGGTTAACGAATGGGCACTTGGACTATGTAGGTTACCTAGCGGGCACTTGGACTATGTAGGTTACCTAACGGGCACTTGGACTATCTAGTTTACCTAGCGTGCGCTGGGACTATGTAGGTTACCTAGCGGGCACTTGGACAGTCTAGGTTAACTAGCGGGCACTTGGACTATCTAGGTTAACGAATGGGCACTTGGACTATGTAGGTTACCTAGCGGGCACTTGGAGTATCTAGGTTACGTAGCGGGCACTTGGACTATGTAGGTGAACTAGAGGACATTAGGATGATCTAGGTTAACTAGTGGGCCCTTGGACTATGTAGGTTAACTAGCGAACACTTGGACAATCTAGGTTAACTTGCGGGCATTGTACGATGTAGGTTAACTAGCCGGCACTTGGACTATCAAGGTTAACTAGCGAATCCTTGGACTATGTAGGTTAACTAGCGGGCCCTTGGACTTGTAGCTTACCTAGCGGGCACTTGGACTATGTAGGTTACCTAGCGGGCACTTGCACTATCTAGGTTAGCGAACGGGGAATTGGACTATGTAGGTGACCTAGCAGGCACTTGTACTGTCTAGGTTACCTAGCGGACACTTGAGCTATCAGGTTAACCAGCGGTCACTTGGACTATGTAGGTAACCTAGCGGGAACTTGGACTGTCTAGGTTAACTAGAGGGCACTTGGACTATGTACATCCCCTAGCGGGCACATGGACTATCTAGGTTAACTAGAGGGCACTTGGAATATCTAGGTTAAATAGCGGACCTTGGACTATGTAGGTTAACAAGCGGGCCCTTGGCCTATGTAGGTTAACTAGCGGGCACTTAGATGATCTAGGTTAACTAGCGGGCACTTGGACTATCTAGGTTAACTAGCGGGCACTTGGACTATCTAGATGAACTAGCGGTCCCTTGGATAATGCAGCTTCCCTAGCGGGCACTTGGACTATCTAGGTTCCCTAACGGGCACTTGGACTATGTAGGTTCCCTAGCGGGCACTTAGACTATGTACGTCCCTTAGCGGGCACGTGGACTATGTAGGTTCCCTATCGCGCACTTGGACTATGAAGGTTAACTTGCGGGCCCTTGGACTATGTAGGTTAACTAGCGGGCACTTAGACTATCTAGGTTACCTAGCGGGCACTTGGACTATGTACATAACCTAGCGGGCACTTGGACTATCTAGGTTACTTAGCGGGCACTTTGCCTATGTACGTCCCCTAGAGGTCACTGGGACTATCTAGGATAACTAACGGGTACTAGGACTATCTAGGTTAACTAGCGGGCACTTGGTTTATCTAGGTTACCTAGCGGGCACTTGGACTATATAGGTAACCTAGCGGGCACTAGACAGTCTAGGGTACCTAGCGGGCACTTGGACTGTCTAGGTTAGCTAACAGGAAATTATAATATCTAGGTTACCTTGCGGGCCCTTGGACTATGTAGGTTAACTAGCGGGCACTTGGACTACTAGGTTAACTTGCGGGTTCTTGGACTATGTAGGTTAACTAGCGGGCCCTTGGATGATGCAGGTTCCCTAGCGGGCACTTGGACGATCAAGGTTAACTAGCGGGCACTTGGACTACCTAGGTTAACTAGCGGGCACTTGGACTATCTAGGTTAACTAGCGGGCACTTGGACTATGTACGTCCCCTAGTGGGCACTGGGACTATCTAGGATAACTAACGGGTACTAGGACTATCTAGGTTAACTAGCGGGCACTTGGTGTATCTAGGTTACCTAGCAGGCACTTGGACTATGTAGGTAACCTAGCGGGCACTAGACAGTCTAGGGTACCTAGCAGGCACTTGGACTGTCTAGGTTAGCTAACAGGAAATTGGAATATCTAGGTTACCTTGCGGGCCCTTGGACTATGTAGGTTAACTAGCGGGCACTTGGACTACTAGGTTAACTTGTGGGTTCTTGGACTATGCAGGTTAACTAGCGGGCCCTTGGACTATGTAGATTTACTAGCGGGCACTTGCATTATGTAGGTAACCTAGCGGGCACTAGACAGTCTAGGGTACCTAGCGGGCACCTGGACTGTCTAGGTTAGCTAACAGGAAATTGGAATATCTAGGTTACCTTGCGGGCCCTTGGACTATGTAGGTTAACTCGCGGGCACTTGGACTATCTAGGTTAACTTGCGGGTTCTTGGACTATGTAGGTTAACTAGCGGGCCCTTGGACTATGTAAGTTACCTAGCGGGCACTTGGACTATCTAGGTTAGCTAACAGGAACTTGGACTATCTAGGTTACCTAGCAGGCAATTTGACTATGTAGGTTACCTAGCGGCACTTGGTCTATATAGGTTACCTAACGGGCACTTTGACTATCTAGGTTACCTAGCGGGCACTTGGACTATGTAGGTTACCTAGCAGCACTTGGACTATCTAGGATACCTAAAGGGCACTTTGACTATCTAGGTTACCTAGCGGGCACTTGGACTATGTAGGTTACCTAACGGGCACTTGGACTATGTAGGTTAACTAGCGGACACTTGGACGATCTAGGTTAACTAGCCGGCACTTGGAATATCTAGGTTAACTACCGGGCAATTGGACTATCTAGTTTAAGTAGCGGGCACTTGGACTATCAGGTTAATTATCGGTCACTTGGACGATGCAGGTTCCCTAGCGGGCACTTGGACTATATAGGTTCCCTATGGGCATTTGGAACCACTAGTTTCCCAAAAGGGCACTTGGACTATGTAGGTTCACTAGCGGGCACTTGGCCTATGTAGGTTAACTAGCAGGCTCTTGGACTATCTAGGTTACATAGCGGGCACTTGGACGATGCAGGTTCCCTAACGGGCACTTGGACTATCTAGGTTCCCTAACGGGCACTTGGACTACGTAGGTTCCATAGCGGGCACTTGGACTATGTAGGTTTCTATCAGGCACTTGGACTATGTAGATTAACTAGCGGGCACTTGGACTATCTAGGTAACCTAGCGGGCACTTGGACTATGTACGTCCCCTAGTGGGCACTTCGACTATCTAGGTTAACTAGCGGGCACTCGGTCTATCTACGTTACCTAGCGGGCACTTGGACTATGTAGGTCAAGTAGCGGGCCCTTGGACTATCTAGGTTAGCTAAGGGCACTTGGATTATGTAAGTTAACTAGAGGGCACTTGGACTATGTAGGTTAACTAGCGGACACTTGGACGATCTAGGTTAACTAGCGGGCACTTGGACGATAAAAGTTAACTACCGGGCACTTGGATTATCTATGTTGGCTAGCGGGCACTTGAACTATGTAGGTTAACTAGTCGGCCCTTGGACTATCTAGGTTAGCTAACGGGCACTTGGACAATGTAGGTTAATTAGAGGGTACTTGGACTATGTAGGTTCCCCAGTGGGCATTTGGACTATCTTGGTTACCTATTGGGCACTTGAACTATCTATGTTACCTAGCGGTTACTTGGACTATCTAGGTTAACTACCGGGCACTTGGAGTATCTAGGTTAACTAGCGGGCACTTGGACTATCTAGATTAACTACCGGGCACTTGGATGATGCAGGTTCCCTAGCGGGCACTTGGACTATCTAGGTTCCCTAACGGGCACTTGGACTATGTACGTCCCCTAGAGGGCACTTGGACTATCTAGGTTAACTAGAGGGCACTTGGAATATCTAGGTTAACTAGAGGTCACTTGGACTATGTAGGTTAACTAGCGGGCACTTGGAGTATCTAGGTTAAATAGCGGACATTGGACTATGTAGGTTAACAAGCGGGCCCTTGGACTATGTAGGTTAACTAGCGGGCACTTGGACTGTCTAGGTTAACTAGCGGGCACTTGGACTATCTAGGTTAACTTGCGGGTTCTTGGACTATGTAGGTTAACTAGCGGGCCCTTGGACTATGTAGGTTAACTAGCGGGCACTTGGACGATCAAGGTTAACTAGCGGGCACTTGGACGATCAAGGTTAACTGGCGGTCACTTGGACTACCTAGGTTAACTAGCGGGCACTTGGACTATCTAGGTTACCTAGCGGGCACTTGGACTATGTACGTCCCCTAGCGGGCACTTGGACTATCTAGGTTAACTAGAGGGCCCTTGGACTATGTAGGTTAACTAGCGGGCACTTGGACTATCTAGGTTAAGTAGCGGACCTTGGACTATGCAGGTTAACAAGCGGGCCCTTGGACTATGTAGGTTAACTAGCGGGCACTTGACGATCTAGGTTAACTACCGGGCACTTGGACTATCTAGGTTAACTAGCGGGCACTTGGACTATCTAGATTAACTACCGGGCACTTGGATGATGCAGATTCCCTAGCGGGCACTTGGACTCTCTAGGTTCTCTAACGGGCACTTGAACTATGTAGGTTCCTTAGCGGGCCCTTGGACTATTTACGTCCCTTAGCGGGCACGTGGACTATGTAGGATAACTAGCGTGCCCTTGGACTATGTAGGTTAACTAGCCGGCACTTAGACTATCTAGGTTACCTAGCGGGCACTTGGACTATGTATGTCCCCTAGCGGGCACTTGGACTATCTAGGTTAACGAGAGGGCCCTTGGACTATGTAGGTTAACTAGCGGGCACTTGGACTATCTAGGTTAAGTAGCGGACCTTGGACTATGTAGGTTAACAAGCGGGCCCTTGGACTATGTAGGTTAACTAGCGGGCACTTGACGATCTAGGTTAACTACCGGGCACTTCGACTATCTAGGTTAACTAGCGGGCACATGGAATATCTAGATTAACTATCGGGCACTTGGGTGATGCAGCTTCCCTAGCGGGCACTTGGACTATCTAGGTTCCCTAACGGGGACTCGGACTATTTACGTCCCTTAGCGGGCACGTGGACTATGTAGGTTAACTAGCGTGCCCTTGGACTGTGTAGGTTAACTAGCCGGCACTTAGACTATCTAGGTTACCTAGCGGGCACTTGGACTATGTACATACCCTAGTGGGCACTTGGACTATCTAGGTTACCTAGCGGGCACTTGTACTATGTACCTCCCCTAGTGGGCACTAGGACTATCTAGGATAACTAACGGGCACTAGGAATATCTAGGTTACCTAGCGGGCACATGGACTATGTACGTTCCCTAGTGGGCACTTGGACTATCTAGGTTAATTAACGGGCACTAGGACTATCTAGGTTAACTAGCGGGCACTTGGTCTATCTAGGTCAACTAGCGGGCCCTTGGACTATGTAGGTTTAATAGCGGACACGTGGACGATCTAGGTTAACTAGCGGGCCCTTGCACTATGTAGGTTAACTATCGGGTACTTGGACAATCTAGGTTAACTAGCGGGCACTTGGACGACTTACGTTAACTAGCGGGCACTTGGATTAGCTAGGTTACCTAGTGGGCCCTTGAACTATGTAGGTTAACTAGTTGACCCTTGGACTATCTAGGTTAGCTAACGGGCACTTGGACTATATAGGTTACTTAGCGGGCACTTGGACTATGTGGGTGCTCTAGTGGGCATTTGGACTATATAGATTACCTAGCAGGCACTTGGATTTTGTAGGTTACCTACCGGGCACTTGGACTATCTAGGTTACCTAGTGGGCACTTGGACTATCTAGGTTTTCGAGCGGGCACTTGGACTATGTAGGTTACCTAGCGGGCACTTGGACTATGTAGGTTACCTAACGGGCACTTGGACTATCTAGTTTACCTAGCGTGCGCTGGGAGTATGTAGGTTACCTAGCGGGCACTTGGACAGTCTAGGTTAACTAGCGGGCACTTGGACTATCTAGGTTAACGAATGGGCACTTGGACTATGTAGGTTACCTAGCGGGCACTTGGAGTATCTAGGTTACGTAGCGGGCACTTGGACTATGTAGGTGAACTAGAGGACATTAGGATGATCTAGGTTAACTAGTGGGCCCTTGGACTATGTAGGTTAACTAGCGAACACTTGGACAATCTAGGTTAACTTGCGGGCATTGTACGATGTAGGTTAACTAGCCGGCACTTGGACTATCAAGGTTAACTAGCGAATCCTTGGACTATGTAGGTTAACTAGCGGGCCCTTGGACTTGTCGCTTACCTAGCGGGCACTTGGACTATGTAGGTTACCTAGCGAACACTTGGACAATCTAGGTTAACTTGCGGGCATTGTACGATGTAGGTTAACTAGCCGGCACTTGGACTATCAAGGTTAACTAGCGAATCCTTGGACTATGTAGGTTAACTAGCGGGCCCTTGGACTTGTAGCTTACCTATCGGGCACTTGGACTATGTAGGTTACCTAGCGGGCACTTGCACTATCTAGGTTAGCGAACGGGGAATTGGACTATGTAGGTGACCTAGCAGGCACTTGTACTGTCTAGGTTACCTAGCGGACACTTGAGCTATCAGGTTAACCAGCGGTCACTTGGACTATGTAGGTAACCTAGCGGGAACTTGGACTGTCTAGGTTAACTAGAGGGCACTTGGACTATGTACATCCCCTAGCGGGCACATGGACTATCTAGGTTAACTAGAGGGCACTTGGAATATCTAGGTTAAATAGCGGACCTTGGACTATGTAGGTTAACAAGCGGGCCCTTGGCCTATGTAGGTTAACTAGCGGGCACTTAGATGATCTAGGTTAACTAGCGGGCACTTGGACTATCTAGGTTAACTAGCGGGCACTTGGACTATCTAGATTAACTAGCGGTCCCTTGGATAATGCAGCTTCCCTAGCGGGCACTTGGACTATCTAGGTTCCCTAACGGGCACTTGGACTATGTAGGTTCCCTAGCGGGCACTTAGACTATGTACGTCCCTTAGCGGGCACGTGGACTATGTAGGTTCCCTATCGCGCACTTGGACTATGAAGGTTAACTTGCGGGCCCTTGGACTATGTAGGTTAACTAGCGGGCACTTAGACTATCTAGGTTACCTAGCGGGCACTTGGACTATGTACATAACCTAGCGGGCACTTGGACTATCCAGGTTACTTAGCGGGCACTTTGCCTATGTACGTCCCCTAGAGGTCACTGGGACTATCTAGGATAACTAACGGGTACTAGGACTATCTAGGTTAACTAGCGGGCACTTGGTTTATCTAGGTTACCTAGCGGGCACTTGGACTATATAGGTAACCTAGCGGGCACTAGACAGTCTAGGGTACCTAGCGGGCACTTGGACTGTCTAGGTTAGCTAACAGGAAATTATAATATCTAGGTTACCTTGCGGGCCCTTGGACTATGTAGGTTAACTAGCGGGCACTTGGACTACTAGGTTAACTTGCGGGTTCTTGGACTATGTAGGTTAACTAGCGGGCCCTTGGACTATGTAGGTTAACTAGCGGGCACTTGGACGATCAAGGTTAACTAGCGGGCACTTGGACTACCTAGGTTAACTAGCGGGCACTTGGACTATCTAGGTTAACTAGCGGGCACTTGTACTATCTAGGTTAGCTAACGGGCACTTGGACTATCTAGGTAACTTAGCGGGCACTTGGACTATATACATCCCCTAGCGGGCACTTGGACTATCTAGGTTAACTAGAGGGCCCTTGGACTATGTAGGTTAACTAGCGGGCACTTGGACTATCTAGGTTAAGTAGCGGACCTTGGACTATGTAGGTTAACAAGCGGGCCCTTGGACTATGTAGGTTAACTAGCGGGCACTTGGATGATGCAGGTTCCCTAGCGGGCACTTGGACTATCTAGGTTCCCTAACGGGCACTTGGACTATGTAAGTTCCTTAGCGGGCACTTGGACTATTTACGTCCCTTAGCGGGCATGTGGAGTATGTAGGTTAACTAGCGTGCCCTTGGACTATGTAGGTTAACTAGACGGCACTTAGACTATCTAGGTTACCTAGCGGGCACTTGGACTATGTACATACCCTAGTGGGCACTTAGAGTATCTAGGTTACCTAGCGGGCACTTGTACTATGTACGTCCCTGAGTGGGCACTAGGACTATCTAGGATAACTAACGGGCACTAAGAATATCTAGGTTACCTAGCGGGCACTTGGACTATGTACGTTCCCTAGTGGGCACTTGGACTATCTAGGTTAATTTACGGGCACTAGGACTATCTAGGTTAACTAGCGGGCACTTGGTCTATCTAGGTCAACTAGCGGGCCCTTGGACTATGTAGGTTTAATAGCGGACACTTGGACGATCTTGGTTAACTAGCGGGCCCTTGCACTATGTAGGTTAACTATCGGATACTTGGATTAGCTAGGTTACCTAGTGGGCCCTTGAACTATGTAGGTTAACTAGTTGACCCTTGGACTATCTAGGTTAGCTAACGGGCACTTGGACTATATAGGTTACTTAGCGGGCACTTGGACTATGTGGGTGCCCTAATGGGCATTTGGACTATATAGATAACCTAGCAGGCACTTGGACTTTGTAGGTTACCTACCGGGCACTTGGACTATCTAGGTTACCTAGCGGGCACTTGGACTATCTAGGTTTTCGTGCGGGCACTTGGACTATGTAGGTTGCCTAGCGGGCACTTGGACTATGTAGGTTACCTAACGGGCACTTGGACTATCTAGTTTACCTAGCGTGCGCTGGAACTATGTAGGTTACCTAGCGGGCACTTGGACAGTCTAGGTTAACTAGCGGGCACTTGGACTATCTAGGTTAACGAATGGGCACTTGGACTATGTAGGTTACCTAGCGGGCACTTGGAGTATCTAGGTTACGTAGCGGGCACTTGGACTATGTAGGTGAACTAGAGGACATTAGGATGATCTAGGTTAACTACTGGGCCCTTGGACTATGTAGGTTAACTAGCGGGCACTTGGATAATCTAGGTTAACTAGCGGGCAATTGTACGATCTAGGTTAACTAGCCGGCACTTGGACTATCAAGGGTAACTAGCGAATCCTTGGACTATGTAGGTTAACTAGCTGGCCCTTGGACTTGTAGCTTACCTAGCGGGCACTTGGACTATGTACGTTACCTAGCGGGCACTTGGACTATCTAGGTCAGCGAACGGGGAATTGGACTATGTAGGTGACCTAGCAGGCACTTGTACTGTCTAGGTTACCTAGCGGGCACTTGGACTATCTAGGTTAACGAACGGGCACTTGGACTATGTAGGTTACCTAGCGGGCTCTTGGAATATGTAGGTTATCTAGCGGGCACTTGGACTATCTAAGTTTCCTAACGGGCACTTCGACTATCTAGGTTACGTAGCGGGCACTTGGACTATGTAGGTTACCTACAGGACATTTGGATGATCTAGGTTAACTAGTGGACCCTTGGACTATGTAGGTTAACTAGCGGGCACATGGATGATCTAGGTTAAATAGCGGGCACTTGGACTATGTAGGTTACCTAGCAGGCACTTGCATTTTCTAGTTTAGCGAACGGGGACTTGGACTATGTAGGTGACCTAGCAGGCACTTGGACTGTCTAAGTTACCTAGCGGGCACTTGGACTATGTAGGTTACCTAGCGGCACTTGGACTATCTAGGTTACCTAACGGGCACTAGGAATTTGCAGGTAACCTAGCAGGCACTTGGATGAACTAGGTTAACGAGCGGGCCCTTAGACTATGTAGGTTACCTAGCGGGCACTTGGACTACCTAGGTTAGCTAACAGGAACTTGGACAATCTAGGTTACCTAGCAGGCAATTTGACTATGTAGGTTACCTAGCGGCACTTGGACTATATAGGTTACCTAACGGGCACTTTGACTATCTAGGTTACCTAGCGGGCACTTGGACTATGTAGGTTACCTAGCAGCACTTGGACTATCTAGGATACCTAAAGGGCACTTTGACTCTCTAGGTTACCTAGCGGGCAATTGGACTATGTAGGTTACCTAACGGGCACTTGGACTATGTAGGTTAACTAGCGGACACTTGGACGATCTAGGTTAACTAGCCGGCACTTGGAATATCTAGGTTAACTACCGGGCAATTGGACTATCTAGTTTAAGTAGCGGGCACTTGGACTACCAGGTTAATTAGCGGTCACTTGGATGATGCAGGTTCCCTAGCGGGTACTTGGACTATATAGGTTCCCTATGGGCACTTGGAACCTCTACTTTCCCTAAAGGGCACTTGGACTATGTAGGTTCCCTAGCGGCCATTTGGCCTATTTAGGTTAACTAGCAGGCCCTTGGACTATCTAGGTTACCTAGCGGGCACTTGGACGATGCAGGTTCCCTAGCGGGCACTTGGACTATCTAGGTTTCCAACGGGCACTTGGACTATGTAGGTTCCATAGCGGGCACTTGGACTATGTAGGTTCCCTATCGGGCACTTGGACTATGTAGGTTTCTATCAGGCACTTGGACTATGTAGATTAACTAGCGGGCACTTGGACTATGTAGGTTCCCTATCGGGCACTTGGACTATGTAGGTTTCTATCAGGCACTTGGACTATGTAGATTAACTAGCGGGCACTTAGACTATGTACGTCCCCTAGTGGGCACTTCGACTATCTAGGTTAACTAGCGGGCACTCGGTCTATCTACGTTACCTAGCGGGCACTTGGACTATGTAGGTCAACTAGTCGGCCCTTAGACTATCTAGGTTAGCTAATGGGCACTTGGACAATGTAGGTTAATTAGAGGGTACTTGGACTATGTAGGTTCCCCAGTGGGCATTTGGACTATCTTGGTTACCTATTGGGCACTTGAACTATCTATGTTACCTAGCGGGTACTTGGATTATCTAGGTTAACTAACGGGCACTTGGACTATCTAGGTTAACTAGCGGGCACTTGGACTATCTAGATTAACTACCGGGCACTTGGATGATGCAGGTTCCCTAGCGGGCACTTGGACTATCTAGGTTCCCTAACGGACACTTGGACTATGTAGGTTCCTTAGCGGGCACTTGGACTATTTACGTCCCTTAGCGGGCACGTGAACTATGTAGGTTAACTAGCGTGCCCTTGGACTATGTAGGTTAACTAGACGGCACTTAGACTATCTAGGTTACCTAGCGGGCACTTGGACTATGTACATACCCTAGTGGGCACTTGGACTATCTAGGTTACCTAGCGGGCACTTGTTTTATGTACGTCCCTGAGTGGGCACTAGGACTATCTAGGATAAATAACGGGCACTAGGAATATCTATGTTACCTAGCGGGCACTTGGACTATGTACGTTCCCTAGTGGGCACTTGGACTATCTAGATTAATTAACGGGCACTAGGACTATCTAGGTTAACTAGCGGGCACTTGGTCTATCTAGGTCAACTAGCGGGCCCTTGGACTATGTAGGTTTAATAGCGGACACTTGGACGATCTTGGTTAACTACCGGGCACTTGGATTATCTAGGTTGGCTAGCGGGCACTTGAACTATGTAGGTTAACTAGTCGGCCCTTAGACTATCTAGGTTAGCTAACGGGCACTTGGACAATGTAGGTTAATTAGAGGGTACTTGGACTATGTAGGTTCCCCAGTGGGCATTTGGACTATCTTGGTTACCTATTGGGCACTTGAACTATCTATGTTACCTAGCGGGTACTTGGATTATCTAGGTTAACTACCGGGCACTTGGACTATCTAGGTTAACTAGCTGGCACTTGGACTATCTAGATTAACTACTGGGCACTTGGATGATGCAGGTTCCCTAGCGGGCACTTGGACTATCTAGGTTCCCTAACGGGCACTTGGACTATGTAGGTTCCTTAGCGGGCACTTGGACTATTTACGTCCCTTAGCGGGCACGTGGACTATGTAGGTTAACTACCGTGCCCTTGGACTATGTAGGTTAACTAGACGGCACTTAGACTATCTAGGTTACCTAGCGGGCACTTGGACTATGTACATACCATAGTGGGCACTTGGACTATCTAGGTTACCTAGGGGGCACTTGTACTATGTACGTCTCTGAGTGGGCACTAGGACTATCTAGGATAACTAACGGGCACTAGGAATATCTAGGTTACCTAGCGGGCACTTGGACTATGTACGTTCCCTAGTGGGCACTTGGAATATCTAGGTTAATTAACGGGCACTAGGACTATCTAGGTTAACTAGCGGGCACTTGGTCGATCTAGGTCTACTAGCGGGCCCTTGGACTATGTAGGTTTAATAGCGGACACTTGGACGATCTTGGTTAACTAGCGGGCCCTTGCACTATGTAGGTTAACTATCGGGTACTTGGATTAGCTAGGTTACCTAGTGGGCCCTTGAATTATGTAGGTTAACTAGTTGACCCTTGGACTATCTAGGTTAGCTAACGGGCACTTGTACTATATAGGTTACTTGGCGGGCACATGCACTATGTGGGTGCCCTTATGGGCATTTGGACTAAATAGATTACCTAGCAGGCACTTGGACTTTGTAGGTTACCTACCGGGCACTTGGACTATCTAGGTTACCTAGCGGGCACTTGGACTATCTAGGTTTTCGTGCGGGCACTTGGACTATGTAGGTTACCTAGCGGGCACTTGGACTATGTAGGTTACCTAACGGGCACTTGGACTATCTAGTTTACCTAGCGTGCGCTGGGACTATGTAGGTTACCTAGCGGGCACTTGGACAGTCTAGGTTACCTAGCGGGCACTTGGACTATCTAGGTTAACGAACGGGCACTTGGACTATGTAGGTTACCTAGCGGGCACTTGGACTATCTAGGTTACCTAACGGGCACTTCGACTATCTAGGTTACGTAGCGGGCACTTTGACTATGTAGGTTACCTACAGGACATTTGGATGATCTAGGTTAACTAGTGGGCCCTTGGACTATGTAGGTTAACCAGCGGGCACATGGACGATCTAGGTTAACTAGCGGGCACTTGGACTATGTAGGTTACCTAGCAGGCACTTGCATTTTCTAGATTAGCGAACGGGGACTTGGACTATGTAGGTGACCTAGCAGGCACTTGGACTGTCTAAGTTACCTAGCGGGCACTTGGACTATGTAGGTTACCTAACGGGCACTAGGACTTTGCAGGTAACCTAGCAGGCACTTGGATGAACTAGGTTAACGAGCGGGCCCTTAGACTATGTAGGTTAACTAGCGGGCACTTGGACTACCTAGGTTAACTAACAGGAACTTGGACAATCTAGGTTACCTAGCAGGCAATTTGACATGTATGTTACCTAGCGGCACTTGGACTATATAGGTTACCTAACGGGCACTTTGACTATCTAGGTTACCTAGCGGGCACTTGGACTATGTAGGTTACCTAGCAGCACTTGGACTATCTAGGATACCTAAAGGGCACTTTGACTCTCTAGGTTACCTAGCGGGCAATTGGACTATGTAGGTTACCTAACGGGCACTTGGACTATGTAGGTTAACTAGCGGACACTTGGACGATCTAGGTTAACTAGCCGGCACTTGGAATATCTAGGTTAACTACCGGGCAATTGGACTATCTAGTTTAAGTAGCGGGCACTTGGACTACCAGGTTAATTAGCGGTCACTTGGATGATGCAGGTTCCCTAGCGGGTACTTGGACTATATAGGTTCCCTATGGGCACTTGGAACCTCTACTTTCCCTAAAGGGCACTTGGACTATGTAGGTTCCCTAGCGGCCATTTGGCCTATTTAGGTTAACTAGCAGGCCCTTGGACTATCTAGGTTACCTAGCGGGCACTTGGACGATGCAGGTTCCCTAGCGGGCACTTGGACTATCTAGGTTTCCAACGGGCACTTGGACTATGTAGGTTCCATAGCGGGCACTTGGACTATGTAGGTTCCCTATCGGGCACTTGGACTATGTAGGTTTCTATCAGGCACTTGGACTATGTAGATTAACTAGCGGGCACTTGGACTATGTAGGTTCCCTATCGGGCACTTGGACTATGTAGGTTTCTATCAGGCACTTGGACTATGTAGATTAACTAGCGGGCACTTAGACTATGTACGTCCCCTAGTGGGCACTTCGACTATCTAGGTTAACTAGCGGGCACTCGGTCTATCTACGTTACCTAGCGGGCACTTGGACTATGTAGGTCAACTAGTCGGCCCTTAGACTATCTAGGTTAGCTAATGGGCACTTGGACAATGTAGGTTAATTAGAGGGTACTTGGACTATGTAGGTTCCCCAGTGGGCATTTGGACTATCTTGGTTACCTATTGGGCACTTGAACTATCTATGTTACCTAGCGGGTACTTGGATTATCTAGGTTAACTAACGGGCACTTGGACTATCTAGGTTAACTAGCGGGCACTTGGACTATCTAGATTAACTACCGGGCACTTGGATGATGCAGGTTCCCTAGCGGGCACTTGGACTATCTAGGTTCCCTAACGGACACTTGGACTATGTAGGTTCCTTAGCGGGCACTTGGACTATTTACGTCCCTTAGCGGGCACGTGAACTATGTAGGTTAACTAGCGTGCCCTTGGACTATGTAGGTTAACTAGACGGCACTTAGACTATCTAGGTTACCTAGCGGGCACTTGGACTATGTACATACCCTAGTGGGCACTTGGACTATCTAGGTTACCTAGCGGGCACTTGTTTTATGTACGTCCCTGAGTGGGCACTAGGACTATCTAGGATAAATAACGGGCACTAGGAATATCTATGTTACCTAGCGGGCACTTGGACTATGTACGTTCCCTAGTGGGCACTTGGACTATCTAGATTAATTAACGGGCACTAGGACTATCTAGGTTAACTAGCGGGCACTTGGTCTATCTAGGTCAACTAGCGGGCCCTTGGACTATGTAGGTTTAATAGCGGACACTTGGACGATCTTGGTTAACTACCGGGCACTTGGATTATCTAGGTTGGCTAGCGGGCACTTGAACTATGTAGGTTAACTAGTCGGCCCTTAGACTATCTAGGTTAGCTAACGGGCACTTGGACAATGTAGGTTAATTAGAGGGTACTTGGACTATGTAGGTTCCCCAGTGGGCATTTGGACTATCTTGGTTACCTATTGGGCACTTGAACTATCTATGTTACCTAGCGGGTACTTGGATTATCTAGGTTAACTACCGGGCACTTGGACTATCTAGGTTAACTAGCGGGCACTTGGACTATCTAGATTAACTACTGGGCACTTGGATGATGCAGGTTCCCTAGCGGGCACTTGGACTATCTAGGTTCCCTAACGGGCACTTGGACTATGTAGGTTCCTTAGCGGGCACTTGGACTATTTACGTCCCTTAGCGGGCACGTGGACTATGTAGGTTAACTACCGTGCCCTTGGACTATGTAGGTTAACTAGACGGCACTTAGACTATCTAGGTTACCTAGCGGGCACTTGGACTATGTACATACCATAGTGGGCACTTGGACTATCTAGGTTACCTAGGGGGCACTTGTACTATGTACGTCCCTGAGTGGGCACTAGGACTATCTAGGATAACTAACGGGCACTAGGAATATCTAGGTTACCTAGCGGGCACTTGGACTATGTACGTTCCCTAGTGGGCACTTGGAATATCTAGGTTAATTAACGGGCACTAGGACTATCTAGGTTAACTAGCGGGCACTTGGTCGATCTAGGTCTACTAGCGGGCCCTTGGACTATGTAGGTTTAATAGCGGACACTTGGACGATCTTGGTTAACTAGCGGGCCCTTGCACTATGTAGGTTAACTATCGGGTACTTGGATTAGCTAGGTTACCTAGTGGGCCCTTGAATTATGTAGGTTAACTAGTTGACCCTTGGACTATCTAGGTTAGCTAACGGGCACTTGTACTATATAGGTTACTTGGCGGGCACATGCACTATGTGGGTGCCCTTATGGGCATTTGGACTAAATAGATTACCTAGCAGGCACTTGGACTTTGTAGGTTACCTACCGGGCACTTGGACTATCTAGGTTACCTAGCGGGCACTTGGACTATCTAGGTTTTCGTGCGGGCACTTGGACTATGTAGGTTACCTAGCGGGCACTTGGACTATGTAGGTTACCTAACGGGCACTTGGACTATCTAGTTTACCTAGCGTGCGCTGGGACTATGTAGGTTACCTAGCGGGCACTTGGACAGTCTAGGTTACCTAGCGGGCACTTGGACTATCTAGGTTAACGAACGGGCACTTGGACTATGTAGGTTACCTAGCGGGCACTTGGACTATCTAGGTTACCTAACGGGCACTTCGACTATCTAGGTTACGTAGCGGGCACTTTGACTATGTAGGTTACCTACAGGACATTTGGATGATCTAGGTTAACTAGTGGGCCCTTGGACTATGTAGGTTAACCAGCGGGCACATGGACGATCTAGGTTAACTAGCGGGCACTTGGACTATGTAGGTTACCTAGCAGGCACTTGCATTTTCTAGATTAGCGAACGGGGACTTGGACTATGTAGGTGACCTAGCAGGCACTTGGACTGTCTAAGTTACCTAGCGGGCACTTGGACTATGTAGGTTACCTAACGGGCACTAGGACTTTGCAGGTAACCTAGCAGGCACTTGGATGAACTAGGTTAACGAGCGGGCCCTTAGACTATGTAGGTTAACTAGCGGGCACTTGGACTACCTAGGTTAACTAACAGGAACTTGGACAATCTAGGTTACCTAGCAGGCAATTTGACATGTATGTTACCTAGCGGCACTTGGACTATATAGGTTACCTAACAGGCACTTTGACTATCTAGGTTACCTAGCGGGCACTTGGACTATGTAGGTTACCTAGCAGCACTTGGACTATCTAGGATACCTAAAGGGCACTTTGACTATCTAGGTTACCTAGCGGGCACTTGGACTATGTAGGTTACCTAACGGGCACTTGGACTATGTAGGTTAACTAGCGGACAATTGGACGATCTAGGTTAACTAGCCGGCACTTGGAATATCTAGGTTAACTACCGGGCAATTGGACTATCTAGTTTAAGTAGCGGGCACTTGGACTACCAGGTTAATTAGCGGTCACTTGGATGATGCAGGTTCCCTAGCGGGTACTTGGACTATATAGGTTCCCTATGGGCACTTGGAACCTCTACTTTCCCTAAAGGGCACTTGGACTATGTAGGTTCCCTAGCGGGCATTTGGCCTATTTAGGTTAACTAGCAGGCCCTTGGATTATCTAGGTTACCTAGCGGGCACTTGGACGATGCAGGTTCCCTAGCGGGCACTTGGACTATCTAGGTTCCCTAACGGGCACTTGGACTATGTAGGTTCCATAGCGGGCACTTGGACTATGTAGGTTCCCTATCGGGCACTTGGACTATGTAGGTTTCTATCAGGCACTTGGACTATGTAGATTAACTAGCGGGCACTTGGACTATCTAGATTAACTACCGGGCACTTGGATGATGCAGATTCCCTAGCGGGCACTTGGACTCTCTAGGTTCTCTAACGGGCACTTGAACTATGTAGGTTCCTTAGCGGGCCCTTGGACTATTTACGTCCCTTAGCGGGCACGTGGACTATGTAGGATAACTAGCGTGCCCTTGGACTATGTAGGTTAACTAGCCGGCACTTAGACTATCTAGGTTACCTAGCGGGCACTTGGACTATGTATGTCCCCTAGCGGGCACTTGGACTATCTAGGTTAACGAGAGGGCCCTTGGACTATGTAGTTAACTAGCGGGCACTTGGACTATCTAGGTTAAGTAGCGGACCTTGGACTATGTAGGTTAACAAGCGGGCCCTTGGACTATGTAGGTTAACTAGCGGGCACTTGACGATCTAGGTTAACTACCGGGCACTTCGACTATCTAGGTTAACTAGCGGGCACATGGAATATCTAGATTAACTATCGGGCACTTGGGTGATGCAGCTTCCCTAGCGGGCACTTGGACTATCTAGGTTCCCTAATGGGGACTCGGACTATTTACGTCCCTTAGCGGGCACGTGGACTATGTAGGTTAACTAGCGTGCCCTTGGACTATGTAGGTTAACTAGCCGGCACTTAGACTATCTAGGTTACCTAGCGGGCACTTGTACTATGTACGTCCCCTAGTGGGCACTAGGACTATCTAGGATAACTAACGGGCACTAGGAATATCTAGGTTACCTAGCGGGCACATGGACTATGTACGTTCCCTAGTGGGCACTTGGACTATCTAGGTTAATTAACGGGCACTAGGACTATCTAGGTTAACTAGCGGGCACTTGGTCTATCTAGGTCAACTAGCGGGCCCTTGGACTATGTAGGTTTAATAGCGGACACGTGGACGATCTAGGTTAACTAGCGGGCCCTTGCACTATGTAGGTTAACTATCGGGTACTTGGACAATCTAGGTTAACTAGCGGGCACTTGGACGACTTAGGTTAACTAGCGGGCACTTGGATTAGCTAGGTTACCTAGTGGGCCCTTGAACTATGTAGGTTAACTAGTTGACCCTTGGACTATCTAGGTTAGCTAACGGGCACTTGGACTATATAGGTTACTTAGCGGGCACTTGGACTATGTGGGTGCTCTAGTGGGCATTTGGACTATATAGATTACCTAGCAGGCACTTGGATTTTGTAGGTTACCTACCGGGCACTTGGACTATCTAGGTTACCTAGTGGGCACTTGGACTATCTAGGTTTTCGAGCGGGCACTTGGACTATGTAGGTTACCTAGCGGGCACTTGGACTATGTAGGTTACCTAACGGGCACTTGGACTATCTTGTTTACCTAGCGTGCGCTGGGACTATGTAGGTTACCTAGCGGGCACTTGGACAGTCTAGGTTAACTAGCGGGCACTTGGACTATCTAGGTTAACGAATGGGCACTTGGACTATGTAGGTTACCTAGCGGGCACTTGGAGTATCTAGGTTACGTAGCGGGCACTTGGACTATGTAGGTGAACTAGAGGACATTAGGATGATCTAGGTTAACTAGTGGGCCCTTGGACTATGTAGGTTAACTAGCGAACACTTGGACAATCTAGGTTAACTTGCGGGCATTGTACGATGTAGGTTAACTAGCCGGCACTTGGACTATCAAGGTTAACTAGCGAATCCTTGGACTATGTAGGTTAACTAGCGGGCCCTTGGACTTGTAGCTTACCTAGCGGGCACTTGGACTATGTAGGTTACCTAGCGGGCACTTGCACTATCTAGGTTAGCGAACGGGGAATTGGACTATGTAGGTGACCTAGCAGGCACTTGTACTGTCTAGGTTACCTAGCGGACACTTGAGCTATCAGGTTAACCAGCGGTCACTTGGACTATGTAGGTAACCTAGCGGGAACTTGGACTGTCTAGGTTAACTAGAGGGCACTTGGACTATGTACATCCCCTAGCGGGCACATGGACTATCTAGGTTAACTAGAGGGCACTTGGAATATCTAGGTTAAATAGCGGACCTTGGACTATGTAGGTTAACAAGCGGGCCCTTGGCCTATGTAGGTTAACTAGCGGGCACTTAGATGATCTAGGTTAACTAGCGGGCACTTGGACTATCTAGGTTAACTAGCGGGCACTTGGACTATCTAGATGAACTAGCGGTCCCTTGGATAATGCAGCTTCCCTAGCGGGCACTTGGACTATCTAGGTTCCCTAACGGGCACTTGGACTATGTAGGTTCCCTAGCGGGCACTTAGACTATGTACGTCCCTTAGCGGGCACGTGGACTATGTAGGTTCCCTATCGCGCACTTGGACTATGAAGGTTAACTTGCGGGCCCTTGGACTATGTAGGTTAACTAGCGGGCACTTAGACTATCTAGGTTACCTAGCGGGCACTTGGACTATGTACATAACCTAACGGGCACTTGGACTATCTAGGTTACTTAGCGGGCACTTTGCCTATGTACGTCCCCTAGAGGTCACTGGGACTATCTAGGATAACTAACGGGTACTAGGACTATCTAGGTTAACTAGCGGGCACTTGGTTTATCTAGGTTACCTAGCGGGCACTTGGACTATATAGGTAACCTAGCGGGCACTAGACAGTCTAGGGTACCTAGCGGGCACTTGGACTGTCTAGGTTAGCTAACAGGAAATTATAATATCTAGGTTACCTTGCGGGCCCTTGGACTATGTAGGTTAACTAGCGGGCACTTGGACGATCAAGGTTAACTAGCGGGCACTTGGACTACCTAGGTTAACTAGCGGGCACTTGGACTATCTAGGTTAACTAGCGGGCACTTGTACTATCTAGGTTAGCTAACGGGCACTTGGACTATCTAGGTTAACTAGAGGTCACTTGGACTATGTAGGTTAACTAGCGGGCACTTGGAGTATCTAGGTTAAATAGCGGACATTGGACTATGTAGGTTAACAAGCGGGCCCTTGGACTATGTAGGTTAACTAGCGGGCACTTGGACTGTCTAGGTTAACCAGCGGGCACTTGGACTATCTAGGTTAACTTGCGGGTTCTTGGACTATGTAGGTTAACTAGCGGGCCCTTGGACTATGTAGGTTAACTAGCGGGCACTTGGACGATCAAGGTTAACTAGCGGGCACTTGGACGATCAAGGTTAACTGGCGGTCACTTGGACTAACTAGGTTAACTAGCGGGCACTTGGACTATCTAGGTTACCTAGCGGGCACTTGGACTATGTACGTCCCCTAGCGGGCACTTGGACTATCTAGGTTAACTAGAGGGCCCTTGGACTATGTAGGTTAACTAGCGGGCACTTGGACTATCTAGGTTAAGTAGCGGACCTTGGACTATGCAGGTTAACAAGCGGGACCTTGGACTATGTAGGTTAACTAGCGGGCACTTGACGATCTAGGTTAACTACCGGGCACTTGGACTATCTAGGTTAACTAGCGGGCACTTGGACTATCTAGATTAACTACCGGGCACTTGGATGATGCAGGTTCCCTAGCGGGCACTTGGACTCTCTAGGTTCTCTAACGGGCACTTGAACTATGTAAGTTCCTTAGCGGGCCCTTAGACTATTTACGTCCCTTAGCGGGCACGTGGACTATGTAGGATAACTAGCGTGCCCTTGGACTATGTAGGTTAACTAGCCGGCACTTAGACTATCTAGGTTACCTAGCGGGCACTTGGACTATGTATGTCCCCTAGCGGGCACTTGGACTATCTAGGTTAACGAGAGGGCCCTTGGACTATGTAGTTAACTAGCGGGCACTTGGACTATCTAGGTTAAGTAGCGGACCTTGGACTATGTAGGTTAACAAGCGGGCCCTTGGACTATGTAGGTTAACTAGCGGGCACTTGACGATCTAGGTTAACTACCGGGCACTTCGACTATCTAGGTTAACTAGCGGGCACATGGAATATCTAGATTAACTATCGGGCACTTGGGTGATGCAGCTTCCCTAGCGGGCACTTGGACTATCTAGGTTCCCTAATGGGGACTCGGACTATTTACGTCCCTTAGCGGGCACGTGGACTATGTAGGTTAACTAGCGTGCCCTTGGACTATGTAGGTTAACTAGCCGGCACTTAGACTATCTAGGTTACCTAGCGGGCACTTGTACTATGTACGTCCCCTAGTGGGCACTAGGACTATCTAGGATAACTAACGGGCACTAGGAATATCTAGGTTACCTAGCGGGCACATGGACTATGTACGTTCCCTAGTGGGCACTTGGACTATCTAGGTTAATTAACGGGCACTAGGACTATCTAGGTTAACTAGCGGGCACTTGGTCTATCTAGGTCAACTAGCGGGCCCTTGGACTATGTAGGTTTAATAGCGGACACGTGGACGATCTAGGTTAACTAGCGGGCCCTTGCACTATGTAGGTTAACTATCGGGTACTTGGACAATCTAGGTTAACTAGCGGGCACTTGGACGACTTAGGTTAACTAGCGGGCACTTGGATTAGCTAGGTTACCTAGTGGGCCCTTGAACTATGTAGGTTAACTAGTTGACCCTTGGACTATCTAGGTTAGCTAACGGGCACTTGGACTATATAGGTTACTTAGCGGGCACTTGGACTATGTGGGTGCTCTAGTGGGCATTTGGACTATATAGATTACCTAGCAGGCACTTGGATTTTGTAGGTTACCTACCGGGCACTTGGACTATCTAGGTTACCTAGTGGGCACTTGGACTATCTAGGTTTTCGAGCGGGCACTTGGACTATGTAGGTTACCTAGCGGGCACTTGGACTATGTAGGTTACCTAACGGGCACTTGGACTATCTTGTTTACCTAGCGTGCGCTGGGACTATGTAGGTTACCTAGCGGGCACTTGGACAGTCTAGGTTAACTAGCGGGCACTTGGACTATCTAGGTTAACGAATGGGCACTTGGACTATGTAGGTTACCTAGCGGGCACTTGGAGTATCTAGGTTACGTAGCGGGCACTTGGACTATGTAGGTGAACTAGAGGACATTAGGATGATCTAGGTTAACTAGTGGGCCCTTGGACTATGTAGGTTAACTAGCGAACACTTGGACAATCTAGGTTAACTTGCGGGCATTGTACGATGTAGGTTAACTAGCCGGCACTTGGACTATCAAGGTTAACTAGCGAATCCTTGGACTATGTAGGTTAACTAGCGGGCCCTTGGACTTGTAGCTTACCTAGCGGGCACTTGGACTATGTAGGTTACCTAGCGGGCACTTGCACTATCTAGGTTAGCGAACGGGGAATTGGACTATGTAGGTGACCTAGCAGGCACTTGTACTGTCTAGGTTACCTAGCGGACACTTGAGCTATCAGGTTAACCAGCGGTCACTTGGACTATGTAGGTAACCTAGCGGGAACTTGGACTGTCTAGGTTAACTAGAGGGCACTTGGACTATGTACATCCCCTAGCGGGCACATGGACTATCTAGGTTAACTAGAGGGCACTTGGAATATCTAGGTTAAATAGCGGACCTTGGACTATGTAGGTTAACAAGCGGGCCCTTGGCCTATGTAGGTTAACTAGCGGGCACTTAGATGATCTAGGTTAACTAGCGGGCACTTGGACTATCTAGGTTAACTAGCGGGCACTTGGACTATCTAGATGAACTAGCGGTCCCTTGGATAATGCAGCTTCCCTAGCGGGCACTTGGACTATCTAGGTTCCCTAACGGGCACTTGGACTATGTAGGTTCCCTAGCGGGCACTTAGACTATGTACGTCCCTTAGCGGGCACGTGGACTATGTAGGTTCCCTATCGCGCACTTGGACTATGAAGGTTAACTTGCGGGCCCTTGGACTATGTAGGTTAACTAGCGGGCACTTAGACTATCTAGGTTACCTAGCGGGCACTTGGACTATGTACATAACCTAACGGGCACTTGGACTATCTAGGTTACTTAGCGGGCACTTTGCCTATGTACGTCCCCTAGAGGTCACTGGGACTATCTAGGATAACTAACGGGTACTAGGACTATCTAGGTTAACTAGCGGGCACTTGGTTTATCTAGGTTACCTAGCGGGCACTTGGACTATATAGGTAACCTAGCGGGCACTAGACAGTCTAGGGTACCTAGCGGGCACTTGGACTGTCTAGGTTAGCTAACAGGAAATTATAATATCTAGGTTACCTTGCGGGCCCTTGGACTATGTAGGTTAACTAGCGGGCACTTGGACGATCAAGGTTAACTAGCGGGCACTTGGACTACCTAGGTTAACTAGCGGGCACTTGGACTATCTAGGTTAACTAGCGGGCACTTGTACTATCTAGGTTAGCTAACGGGCACTTGGACTATCTAGGTTAACTAGAGGTCACTTGGACTATGTAGGTTAACTAGCGGGCACTTGGAGTATCTAGGTTAAATAGCGGACATTGGACTATGTAGGTTAACAAGCGGGCCCTTGGACTATGTAGGTTAACTAGCGGGCACTTGGACTGTCTAGGTTAACCAGCGGGCACTTGGACTATCTAGGTTAACTTGCGGGTTCTTGGACTATGTAGGTTAACTAGCGGGCCCTTGGACTATGTAGGTTAACTAGCGGGCACTTGGACGATCAAGGTTAACTAGCGGGCACTTGGACGATCAAGGTTAACTGGCGGTCACTTGGACTAACTAGGTTAACTAGCGGGCACTTGGACTATCTAGGTTACCTAGCGGGCACTTGGACTATGTACGTCCCCTAGCGGGCACTTGGACTATCTAGGTTAACTAGAGGGCCCTTGGACTATGTAGGTTAACTAGCGGGCACTTGGACTATCTAGGTTAAGTAGCGGACCTTGGACTATGCAGGTTAACAAGCGGGACCTTGGACTATGTAGGTTAACTAGCGGGCACTTGACGATCTAGGTTAACTACCGGGCACTTGGACTATCTAGGTTAACTAGCGGGCACTTGGACTATCTAGATTAACTACCGGGCACTTGGATGATGCAGGTTCCCTAGCGGGCACTTGGACTCTCTAGGTTCTCTAACGGGCACTTGAACTATGTAAGTTCCTTAGCGGGCCCTTAGACTATTTACGTCCCTTAGCGGGCACGTGGACTATGTAGGATAACTAGCGTGCCCTTGGACTATGTAGGTTAACTAGCCGGCACTTAGACTATCTAGGTTACCTAGCGGGCACTTGGACTATATATGTCCCCTAGCGGGCACTTGGACTATCTAGGTTAACGAGAGGGCCCTTGGACTATGTAGGTTAACTAGCGGGCACTTGGACTATCTAGGTTAAGTAGCGGACCTTGGACTATGTAGGTTAACAAGCGGGCCCTTGGACTATGTAGGTTAACTAGCGGGCACTTGACGATCTAGGTTAACTACCGGGCACTTCGACTATCTAGGTTAACTAGCGGGCACATGGAATATCTAGATTAACTATCGGGCACTTGGGTGATGCAGCTTCCCTAGCGGGCACTTGTACTATCTAGGTTCCCTAACGGGGACTCGGACTATTTACGTCCCTTAGCGGGCACGTGGACTATGTAGGTTAACTAGCGTGCCCTTGGACTATGTAGGTTAACTAGCCGGCACTTAGACTATCTAGGTTACCTAGCGGGCACTTGGACTATGTACATACCCTAGTGGGCACTTGGACTATCTAGGTTACCTAGCGGGCACTTGTACTATGTACGTCCCCTTGTGGGCACTAGGACTATCTAGGATAACTAACGGGCACTAGGAATATCTAGGTTACCTAGCGGGCACATGGACTATGTACGTTCCCTAGTGGGCACTTGGACTATCTAGGTTAATTAACGGGCACTAGGACTATCTAGGTTAACTAGCGGGCACTTGGTCTATCTAGGTCAACTAGCGGGCCCTTGGACTATGTAGGTTTAATAGCGGACACGTGGACGATCTAGGTTAACTAGCGGGCCCTTGCACTATGTAGGTTAACTATCGGGTACTTGGACAATCTAGGTTAACTAGCGGGCACTTGGACGACTTAGGTTAACTAGCGGGCACTTGGATTAGCTAGGTTACCTAGTGGGCCCTTGAACTATGTAGGTTAACTAGTTGACCCTTGGACTATCTAGGTTAGCTAACGGGCACTTGGACTATATAGGTTACTTAGCGGGCACTTGGACTATGTGGGTGCTCTAGTGGGCATTTGGACTATATAGATTACCTAGCAGGCACTTGGATTTTGTAGGTTACCTACCGGGCACTTGGACTATCTAGGTTACCTAGTGGGCACTTGGACTATCTAGGTTTTCGAGCGGGCACTTGGACTATGTAGGTTACCTAGCGGGCACTTGGACTATGTAGGTTACCTAACGGGCACATGGACTATCTAGTTTACCTAGCGTGCGCTGGGACTATGTAGGTTACCTAGCGGGCACTTGGACAGTCTAGGTTAACTAGCGGGCACTTGGACTATCTAGGTTAACGAATGGGCACTTGGACTATGTAGGTTACCTAGCGGGCACTTGGAGTATCTAGGTTACGTAGCGGGCACTTGGACTATGTAGGTGAACTAGAGGACATTAGGATGATCTAGGTTAACTAGTGGGCCCTTGGACTATGTAGGTTAACTAGCGAACACTTGGACAATCTAGGTTAACTTGCGGGCATTGTACGATGTAGGTTAACTAGCCGGCACTTGGACTATCAAGGTTAACTAGCGAATCCTTGGACTATGTAGGTTAACTAGCGGGCCCTTGGACTTGTAGCTTACCTAGCGGGCACTTGGACTATGTAGGTTACCTAGCGGGCACTTGCACTATCTAGGTTAGCGAACGGGGAATTGGACTATGTAGGTGACCTAGCAGGCACTTGTACTGTCTAGGTTACCTAGCGGACACTTGAGCTATCAGGTTAACCAGCGGTCACTTGGACTATGTAGGTAACCTAGCGGGAACTTGGACTGTCTAGGTTAACTAGAGGGCACTTGGACTATGTACATCCCCTAGCGGGCACATGGACTATCTAGGTTAACTAGAGGGCACTTGGAATATCTAGGTTAAATAGCGGACCTTGGACTATGTAGGTTAACAAGCGGGCCCTTGGCCTATGTAGGTTAACTAGCGGGCACTTAGATGATCTAGGTTAACTAGCGGGCACTTGGACTATCTAGGTTAACTAGCGGGCACTTGGACTATCTAGATGAACTAGCGGTCCCTTGGATAATGCAGCTTCCCTAGCGGGCACTTGGACTATCTAGGTTCCCTAACGGGCACTTGGACTATGTAGGTTCCCTAGCGGGCACTTAGACTATGTACGTCCCTTAGCGGGCACGTGGACTATGTAGGTTCCCTATCGCGCACTTGGACTATGAAGGTTAACTTGCGGGCCCTTGGACTATGTAGGTTAACTAGCGGGCACTTAGACTATCTAGGTTACCTAGCGGGCACTTGGACTATGTACATAACCTAGCGGGCACTTGGACTATCTAGGTTACTTAGCGGGCACTTTGCCTATGTACGTCCCCTAGAGGTCACTGGGACTATCTAGGATAACTAACGGGTACTAGGACTATCTAGGTTAACTAGCGGGCACTTGGTTTATCTAGGTTACCTAGCGGGCACTTGGACTATATAGGTAACCTAGCGGGCACTAGACAGTCTAGGGTACCTAGCGGGCACTTGGACTGTCTAGGTTAGCTAACAGGAAATTATAATATCTAGGTTACCTTGCGGGCCCTTGGACTATGTAGGTTAACTAGCGGGCACTTGGACGATCAAGGTTAACTAGCGGGCACTTGGACTACCTAGGTTAACTAGCGGGCACTTGGACTATCTAGGTTAACTAGCGGGCACTTGTACTATCTAGGTTAGCTAACGGGCACTTGGACTATCTAGGTTAACTAGAGGTCACTTGGACTATGTAGGTTAACTAGCGGGCACTTGGAGTATCTAGGTTAAATAGCGGACATTGGACTATGTAGGTTAACAAGCGGGCCCTTGGACTATGTAGGTTAACTAGCGGGCACTTGGACTGTCTAGGTTAACCAGCGGGCACTTGGACTATCTAGGTTAACTTGCGGGTTCTTGGACTATGTAGGTTAACTAGCGGGCCCTTGGACTATGTAGGTTAACTAGCGGGCACTTGGACGATCAAGGTTAACTAGCGGGCACTTGGACGATCAAGGTTAACTGGCGGTCACTTGGACTACCTAGGTTAACTAGCGGGCACTTGGACTATCTAGGTTACCTAGCGGGCACTTGGACTATGTACGTCCCCTAGCGGGCACTTGGACTATCTAGGTTAACTAGAGGGCCCTTGGACTATGTAGGTTAACTAGCGGGCACTTGGACTATCTAGGTTAAGTAGCGGACCTTGGACTATGCAGGTTAACAAGCGGGACCTTGGACTATGTAGGTTAACTAGCGGGCACTTGACGATCTAGGTTAACTACCGGGCACTTGGACTATCTAGGTTAACTAGCGGGCACTTGGACTATCTAGATTAACTACCGGGCACTTGGATGATGCAGGTTCCCTAGCGGGCACTTGGACTCTCTAGGTTCTCTAACGGACACTTGAACTACGTAAGTTCCTTAGCGGGCCCTTAGACTATTTACGTCCCTTAGCGGGCACGTGGACTATGTAGGATAACTAGCGTGCCCTTGGACTATGTAGGTTAACTAGCCGGCACTTAGACTATCTAGGTTACCTAGCGGGCACTTGGACTATATATGTCCCCTAGCGGGCACTTGGACTATCTAGGTTAACGAGAGGGCCCTTGGACTATGTAGGTTAACTAGCGGGCACTTGGACTATCTAGGTTAAGTAGCGGACCTTGGACTATGTAGGTTAACAAGCGGGCCCTTGGACTATGTAGGTTAACTAGCGGGCACTTGACGATCTAGGTTAACTACCGGGCACTTGGACTATCTAGGTTAACTAGCGGGCACATGGAATATCTAGATTAACTATCGGGCACTTGGGTGATGCAGCTTCCCTAGCGGGCACTTGTACTATCTAGGTTCCCTAACGGGGACTCGGACTATTTACGTCCCTTAGCGGGCACGTGGACTATGTAGGTTAACTAGCGTGCCCTTGGACTATGTAGGTTAACTAGCCGGCACTTAGACTATCTAGGTTACCTAGCGGGCACTTGGACTATGTACATACCCTAGTGGGCACTTGGACTATCTAGGTTACCTAGCGGGCACTTGTACTATGTACGTCCCCTAGTGGGCACTAGGACTATCTAGGATAACTAACGGGCACTAGGAATATCTAGGTTACCTAGCGGGCACATGGACTATGTACGTTCCCTAGTGGGCACTTGGACTATCTAGGTTAATTAACGGGCACTAGGACTATCTAGGTTAACTAGCGGGCACTTGGTCTATCTAGGTCAACTAGCGGGCCCTTGGACTATGTAGGTTTAATAGCGGACACGTGGACGATCTAGGTTAACTAGCGGGCCCTTGCACTATGTAGGTTAACTATCGGGTACTTGGACAATCTAGGTTAACTAGCGGGCACTTGGACGACTTAGGTTAACTAGCGGGCACTTGGATTAGCTAGGTTACCTAGTGGGCCCTTGAACTATGTAGGTTAACTAGTTGACCCTTGGACTATCTAGGTTAGCTAACGGGCACTTGGACTATATAGGTTACTTAGCGGGCACTTGGACTATGTGGGTGCTCTAGTGGGCATTTGGACTATATAGATTACCTAGCAGGCACTTGGATTTTGTAGGTTACCTACCGGGCACTTGGACTATCTAGGTTACCTAGTGGGCACTTGGACTATCTAGGTTTTCGAGCGGGCACTTGGACTATGTAGGTTACCTAGCGGGCACTTGGACTATGTAGGTTACCTAACGGGCACTTGGACTATCTAGTTTACCTAGCGTGCGCTGGGACTATGTAGGTTACCTAGCGGGCACTTGGACAGTCTAGGTTAACTAGCGGGCACTTGGACTATCTAGGTTAACGAATGGGCACTTGGACTATGTAGGTTACCTAGCGGGCACTTGGAGTATCTAGGTTACGTAGCGGGCACTTGGACTATGTAGGTGAACTAGAGGACATTAGGATGATCTAGGTTAACTAGTGGGCCCTTGGACTATGTAGGTTAACTAGCGAACACTTGGACAATCTAGGTTAACTTGCGGGCATTGTACGATGTAGGTTAACTAGCCGGCACTTGGACTATCAAGGTTAACTAGCGAATCCTTGGACTATGTAGGTTAACTAGCGGGCCCTTGGACTTGTAGCTTACCTAGCGGGCACTTGGACTATGTAGGTTACCTAGCGGGCACTTGCACTATCTAGGTTAGCGAACGGGGAATTGGACTATGTAGGTGACCTAGCAGGCACTTGTACTGTCTAGGTTACCTAGCGGACACTTGAGCTATCAGGTTAACCAGCGGTCACTTGGACTATGTAGGTAACCTAGCGGGAACTTGGACTGTCTAGGTTAACTAGAGGGCACTTGGACTATGTACATCCCCTAGCGGGCACATGGACTATCTAGGTTAACTAGAGGGCACTTGGAATATCTAGGTTAAATAGCGGACCTTGGACTATGTAGGTTAACAAGCGGGCCCTTGGCCTATGTAGGTTAACTAGCGGGCACTTAGATGATCTAGGTTAACTAGCGGGCACTTGGACTATCTAGGTTAACTAGCGGGCACTTGGACTATCTAGATTAACTAGCGGTCCCTTGGATAATGCAGCTTCCCTAGCGGGCACTTGGACTATCTAGGTTCCCTAACGGGCACTTGGACTATGTAGGTTCCCTAGCGGGCACTTAGACTATGTACGTCCCTTAGCGGGCACGTGGACTATGTAGGTTCCCTATCGCGCACTTGGACTATGAAGGTTAACTTGCGGGCCCTTGGACTATGTAGGTTAACTAGCGGGCACTTAGACTATCTAGGTTACCTAGCGGGCACTTGGACTATGTACATAACCTAGCGGGCACTTGGACTATCTAGGTTACTTAGCGGGCACTTTGCCTATGTACGTCCCCTAGAGGTCACTGGGACTATCTAGGATAACTAACGGGTACTAGGACTATCTAGGTTAACTAGCGGGCACTTGGTTTATCTAGGTTACCTAGCGGGCACTTGGACTATATAGGTAACCTAGCGGGCACTAGACAGTCTAGGGTACCTAGCGGGCACTTGGACTGTCTAGGTTAGCTAACAGGAAATTATAATAACTAGGTTACCTTGCGGGCCCTTGGACTATGTAGGTTAACTAGCGGGCACTTGGACTACTAGGTTAACTTGCGGGTTCTTAGACTATGTAGGTTAACTAGCGGGCCCTTGGACTATGTAGGTTAACTAGCGGGCACTTGGACGATCAAGGTTAACTAGCGGGCACTTGGACTACCTAGGTTAACTAGCGGGCACTTGGACTATCTAGGTTAACTAGCGGGCACTTGTACTATCTAGGTTAGCTAACGGGCACTTGGACTATCTAGGTAACTTAGCGGGCACTTGGACTATATACATCCCCTAGCGGGCACTTGGACTATCTAGGTTAACTAGAGGGCCCTTGGACTATGTAGGTTAACTAGCCGGCACTTGGACTATCTAGGTTAAGTAGCGGACCTTGGACTATGTAGGTTAACAAGCGGGCCCTTGGACTATGTAAGTTAACTAGCGGGCACTTGGATGATGCAGGTTCCCTAGCGGGCACTTGGACTATATAGGTAACCTAGCGGGCACTAGACAGTCTAGGGTACCTAGCGGGCACTTGGACTGTCTAGGTTAGCTAACAGGAAATTATAATATCTAGGTTACCTTGCGGGCCCTTGGACTATGAAGGTTAACTAGCGGGCACTTGGACGATCAAGGTTAACTAGCGGGCACTTGGACTACCTAGGTTAACTAGCGGGCACTTGGACTATCTAGGTTAACTAGCGGGCACTTGTACTATCTAGGTTAGCTAACGGGCACTTGGACTATCTAGGTTAACTAGAGGTCACTTGGACTATGTAGGTTAACTAGCGGGCACTTGGAGTATCTAGGTTAAATAGCGGACATTGGACTATGTAGGTTAACAAGCGGGCCCTTGGACTATGTAGGTTAACTAGCGGGCACTTGGACTGTCTAGGTTAACCAGCGGGCACTTGGACTATCTAGGTTAACTTGCGGGTTCTTGGACTATGTAGGTTAACTAGCGGGCCCTTGGACTATGTAGGTTAACTAGCGGGCACTTGGACGATCAAGGTTAACTAGCGGGCACTTGGACGATCAAGGTTAACTGGCGGTCACTTGGACTACCTAGGTTAACTAGCGGGCACTTGGACTATCTAGGTTACCTAGCGGGCACTTGGACTATGTACGTCCCCTAGCGGGCACTTGGACTATCTAGGTTAACTAGAGGGCCCTTGGACTATGTAGGTTAACTAGCGGGCACTTGGACTATCTAGGTTAAGTAGCGGACCTTGGACTATGCAGGTTAACAAGCGGGACCTTGGACTATGTAGGTTAACTAGCGGGCACTTGACGATCTAGGTTAACTACCGGGCACTTGGACTATCTAGGTTAACTAGCGGGCACTTGGACTATCTAGATTAACTACCGGGCACTTGGATGATGCAGGTTCCCTAGCGGGCACTTGGACTCTCTAGGTTCTCTAACGGGCACTTGAACTATGTAAGTTCCTTAGCGGGCCCTTAGACTATTTACGTCCCTTAGCGGGCACGTGGACTATGTAGGATAACTAGCGTGCCCTTGGACTATGTAGGTTAACTAGCCGGCACTTAGACTATCTAGGTTACCTAGCGGGCACTTGGACTATATATGTCCCCTAGCGGGCACTTGGACTATCTAGGTTAACGAGAGGGCCCTTGGACTATGTAGGTTAACTAGCGGGCACTTGGACTATCTAGGTTAAGTAGCGGACCTTGGACTATGTAGGTTAACAAGCGGGCCCTTGGACTATGTAGGTTAACTAGCGGGCACTTGACGATCTAGGTTAACTACCGGGCACTTGGACTATCTAGGTTAACTAGCGGGCACATGGAATATCTAGATTAACTATCGGGCACTTGGGTGATGCAGCTTCCCTAGCGGGCACTTGTACTATCTAGGTTCCCTAACGGGGACTCGGACTATTTACGTCCCTTAGCGGGCACGTGGACTATGTAGGTTAACTAGCGTGCCCTTGGACTATGTAGGTTAACTAGCCGGCACTTAGACTATCTAGGTTACCTAGCGGGCACTTGGACTATGTACATACCCTAGTGGGCACTTGGACTATCTAGGTTACCTAGCGGGCACTTGTACTATGTACGTCCCCTAGTGGGCACTAGGACTATCTAGGATAACTAACGGGCACTAGGAATATCTAGGTTACCTAGCGGGCACATGGACTATGTACGTTCCCTAGTGGGCACTTGGACTATCTAGGTTAATTAACGGGCACTAGGACTATCTAGGTTAACTAGCGGGCACTTGGTCTATCTAGGTCAACTAGCGGGCCCTTGGACTATGTAGGTTTAATAGCGGACACGTGGACGATCTAGGTTAACTAGCGGGCCCTTGCACTATGTAGGTTAACTATCGGGTACTTGGACAATCTAGGTTAACTAGCGGGCACTTGGACGACTTAGGTTAACTAGCGGGCACTTGGATTAGCTAGGTTACCTAGTGGGCCCTTGAACTATGTAGGTTAACTAGTTGACCCTTGGACTATCTAGGTTAGCTAACGGGCACTTGGACTATATAGGTTACTTAGCGGGCACTTGGACTATGTGGGTGCTCTAGTGGGCATTTGGACTATATAGATTACCTAGCAGGCACTTGGATTTTGTAGGTAACCTACCGGGCACTTGGACTATCTAGGTTACCTAGTGGGCACTTGGACTATCTAGGTTTTCGAGCGGGCACTTGGACTATGTAGGTTACCTAGCGGGCACTTGGACTATGTAGGTTACCTAACGGGCACTTGGACTATCTAGTTTACCTAGCGTGCGCTGGGACTATGTAGGTTACCTAGCGGGCACTTGGACAGTCTAGGTTAACTAGCGGGCACTTGGACTATCTAGGTTAACGAATGGGCACTTGGACTATGTAGGTTACCTAGCGGGCACTTGGAGTATCTAGGTTACGTAGCGGGCACTTGGACTATGTAGGTGAACTAGAGGACATTAGGATGATCTAGGTTAACTAGTGGGCCCTTGGACTATGTAGGTTAACTAGCGAACACTTGGACAATCTAGGTTAACTTGCGGGCATTGTACGATGTAGGTTAACTAGCCGGCACTTGGACTATCAAGGTTAACTAGCGAATCCTTGGACTATGTAGGTTAACTAGCGGGCCCTTGGACTTGTAGCTTACCTAGCGGGCACTTGGACTATGTAGGTTACCTAGCGGGCACTTGCACTATCTAGGTTAGCGAACGGGGAATTGGACTATGTAGGTGACCTAGCAGGCACTTGTACTGTCTAGGTTACCTAGCGGACACTTGAGCTATCAGGTTAACCAGCGGTCACTTGGACTATGTAGGTAACCTAGCGGGAACTTGGACTGTCTAGGTTAACTAGAGGGCACTTGGACTATGTACATCCCCTAGCGGGCACATGGACTATCTAGGTTAACTAGAGGGCACTTGGAATATCTAGGTTAAATAGCGGACCTTGGACTATGTAGGTTAACAAGCGGGCCCTTGGCCTATGTAGGTTAACTAGTGGGCACTTAGATGATCTAGGTTAACTAGCGGGCACTTGGACTATCTAGGTTAACTAGCGGGCACTTGGACTATCTAGATGAACTAGCGGTCCCTTGGATAATGCAGCTTCCCTAGCGGGCACTTGGACTATCTAGGTTCCCTAACGGGCACTTGGACTATGTAGGTTCCCTAGCGGGCACTTAGACTATGTACGTCCCTTAGCGGGCACGTGGACTATGTAGGTTCCCTATCGCGCACTTGGACTATGAAGGTTAACTTGCGGGCCCTTGGACTATGTAGGTTAACTAGCGGGCACTTAGACTATCTAGGTTACCTAGCGGGCACTTGGACTATGTACATAACCTAGCGGGCACTTGGACTATCTAGGTTACTTAGCGGGCACTTTGCCTATGTACGTCCCCTAGAGGTCACTGGGACTATCTAGGATAACTAACGGGTACTAGGACTATCTAGGTTAACTAGCGGGCACTTGGTTTATCTAGGTTACCTAGCGGGCACTTGGACTATATAGGTAACCTAGCGGGCACTAGACAGTCTAGGGTACCTAGCGGGCACTTGGACTGTCTAGGTTAGCTAACAGGAAATTATAATATCTAGGTTACCTTGCGGGCCCTTGGACTATGTAGGTTAACTAGCGGGCACTTGGACTACTAGGTTAACTTGCGGGTTCTTGGACTATGTAGGTTAACTAGCGGGCCCTTGGACTATGTAGGTTAACTAGCGGGCACTTGGACGATCAAGGTTAACTAGCGGGCACTTGGACTACCTAGGTTAACTAGCGGGCACTTGGACTATCTAGGTTAACTAGCGGGCACTTGTACTATCTAGGTTAGCTAACGGGCACTTGGACTATCTAGGTAACTTAGCGGGCACTTGGACTATATACATCCCCTAGCGAGCACTTGGACTATCTAGGTTAACTAGAGGGCCCTTGGACTATGTAGGTTAACTAGCCGGCACTTGGACTATCTAGGTTAAGTAGCGGACCTTGGACTATGTAGGTTAACAAGCGGGCCCTTGGACTATGTAAGTTAACAAGCGGGCACTTGGATGATGCAGGTTCCCTAGCGGGCACTTGGACTATCTAGGTTCCCTAACGGGCACTTGGACTATGTAGGTTCCTTAGCGGGCACTTGGACTATTTACGTCCCTTAGCGGGCATGTGGACTATGTAGGTTAACTAGCGTGCCCTTGGACTATGTAGGTTAACTAGACGGCACTTAGACTATCTAGGTTACCTAGCGGGCACTTGGACTATGTACATACCCTAGTGGGCACTTAGAGTATCTAGGTTACCTAGCGGGCACTTGTACTATGTACGTCCCTGAGTGGGCACTAGGACTATCTAGGATAACTAACGGGCACTAAGAATATCTAGGTTACCTAGCGGGCACTTGGACTATGTACGTTCCCTAGTGGGCACTTGGACTATCTAGGTTAATTTACGGGCACTAGGACTATCTAGGTTAACTAGCGGGCATTTGGTCTATCTAGGTCAACTAGCGGGCCCTTGGACTATGTAGGTTTAATAGCGGACACTTGGACGATCTTGGTTAACTAGCGGGCCCTTGCACTATGTAGGTTAACTATCGGATACTTGGATTAGCTAGGTTACCTAGTGGGCCCTTGAACTATGTAGGTTAACTAGTTGACCCTTGGACTATCTAGGTTAGCTAACGGGCACTTGGACTATATAGCTTACTTAGCGGGCACTTGGACTATGTGGGTGCCCTAATGGGCATTTGGACTATATAGATAACCTAGCAGGCACTTGGACTTTGTAGGTTACCTACCGGGCACTTGGACTATCTAGGTTACCTAGCGGGCACTTGGACTATCTAGGTTTTCGTACGGGCACTTGGACTATGTAGGTTGCCTAGCGGGCACTTGGACTATGTAGGTTACCTAACGGGCACTTGGACTATCTAGTTTACCTAGCGTGCGCTGGAACTATGTAGGTTACCTAGCGGGCACTTGGACAGTCTAGGTTAACTAGCGGGCACTTGGACTATCTAGGTTAACGAATGGGCACTTGGACTATGTAGGTTACCTAGCGGGCACTTGGAGTATCTAGGTTACGTAGCGGGCACTTGGACTATGTAGGTGAACTAGAGGACATTAGGATGATCTAGGTTAACTACTGGGCCCTTGGACTATGTAGGTTAACTAGCGGGCACTTGGATAATCTAGGTTAACTAGCGGGCAATTGTACGATCTAGGTTAACTAGCCGGCACTTGGACTATCAAGGGTAACTAGCGAATCCTTGGACTATGTAGGTTAACTAGCTGGCCCTTGGACTTGTAGCTTACCTAGCGGGCACTTGGACTATGTACGTTACCTAGCGGGCACTTGGACTATCTAGGTCAGCGAACGGGGAATTGGACTATGTAGGTGACCTAGCAGGCACTTGTACTGTCTAGGTTACCTAGCGGGCACTTGGACTATCTAGGTTAACGAACGGGCACTTGGACTATGTAGGTTACCTAGCGGGCTCTTGGAATATGTAGGTTATCTAGCGGGCACTTGGACTATCTAAGTTTCCTAACGGGCACTTCGACTATCTAGGTTACGTAGCGGGCACTTGGACTATGTAGGTTACCTACAGGACATTTGGATGATCTAGGTTAACTAGTGGACCCTTGGACTATGTAGGTTAACTAGCGGGCACATGGATGATCTAGGTTAAATAGCGGGCACTTGGACTATGTAGGTTACCTAGCAGGCACTTGCATTTTCTAGTTTAGCGAACGGGGACTTGGACTATGTAGGTGACCTAGCAGGCACTTGGACTGTCTAAGTTACCTAGCGGGCACTTGGACTATGTAGGTTACCTAGCGGCACTTGGACTATCTAGGTTACCTAACGGGCACTAGGACTTTGCAGGTAACCTAGCAGGCACTTGGATGAACTAGGTTAACGAGCGGGCCCTTAGACTATGTAGGTTACCTAGCGGGCACTTGGACTACCTAGGTTAGCTAACAGGAACTTGGACAATCTAGGTTACCTAGCAGGCAATTTGACTATGTAGGTTACCTAGCGGCACTTGGACTATATAGGTTACCTAACGGGCACTAAGAATATCTAGGTTACCTAGCGGGCACTTGGACTATGTACGTTCCCTAGTGGGCACTTGGACTATCTAGGTTAATTTACGGGCACTAGGACTATCTAGGTTAACTAGCGGGCATTTGGTCTTTCTAGGTCAACTAGCGGGCCCTTGGACTATGTAGGTTTAATAGCGGACACTTGGACGATCTTGCTTAACTAGCGGGCCCTTGCACTATGTAGGTTAACTATCGGATACTTGGATTAGCTAGGTTACCTAGTGGGCCCTTGAACTATGTAGGTTAACTAGTTGACCCTTGGACTATCTAGGTTAGCTAACGGGCACTTGGACTATATAGCTTACTTAGCGGGCACTTGGACTATGTGGGTGCCCTAATGGGCATTTGGACTATATAGATAACCTAGCAGGCACTTGGACTTTGTAGGTTACCTACCGGGCACTTGGACTATCTAGGTTACCTAGCGGGCACTTGGACTATCTAGGTTTTCGTACGGGCACTTGGACTATGTAGGTTGCCTAGCGGGCACTTGGACTATGTAGGTTACCTAACGGGCACTTGGACTATCTAGTTTACCTAGCGTGCGCTGGAACTATGTAGGTTACCTAGCGGGCACTTGGACAGTCTAGGTTAACTAGCGGGCACTTGGACTATCTAGGTTAACGAATGGGCACTTGGACTATGTAGGTTACCTAGCGGGCACTTGGAGTATCTAGGTTACGTAGCGGGCACTTGGACTATGTAGGTGAACTAGAGGACATTAGGATGATCTAGGTTAACTACTGGGCCCTTAGACTATGTAGGTTAACTAGCGGGCACTTGGATAATCTAGGTTAACTAGCGGGCAATTGTACGATCTAGGTTAACTAGCCGGCACTTGGACTATCAAGGGTAACTAGCGAATCCTTGGACTATGTAGGTTAACTAGCTGGCCCTTGGACTTGTAGCTTACCTAGCGGGCACTTGGACTATGTACGTTACCTAGCGGGCACTTGGACTATCTAGGTCAGCGAACGGGGAATTGGACTATGTAGGTGACCTAGCAGGCACTTGTACTGTCTAGGTTACCTAGCGGGCACTTGGACTATCTAGGTTAACGAACGGGCACTTGGACTATGTAGGTTACCTAGCGGGCTCTTGGAATATGTAGGTTATCTAGCGGGCACTTGGACTATCTAAGTTTCCTAACGGGCACTTCGACTATCTAGGTTACGTAGCGGGCACTTGGACTATGTAGGTTACCTACAGGACATTTGGATGATCTAGGTTAACTAGTGGACCCTTGGACTATGTAGGTTAACTAGCGGGCACATGGATGATCTAGGTTAAATAGCGGGCACTTGGACTATGTAGGTTACCTAGCAGGCACTTGCATTTTCTAGTTTAGCGAACGGGGACTTGGACTATGTAGGTGACCTAGCAGGCACTTGGACTGTCTAAGTTACCTAGCGGGCACTTGGACTATGTAGGTTACCTAGCGGCACTTGGACTATCTAGGTTACCTAACGGGCACTAGGACTTTGCAGGTAACCTAGCAGGCACTTGGATGAACTAGGTTAACGAGCGGGCCCTTAGACTATGGAGGTTACCTAGCGGGCACTTGGACTACCTAGGTTAGCTAACAGGAACTTGGACAATCTAGGTTACCTAGCAGGCAATTTGACTATGTAGGTTACCTAGCGGCACTTGGACTATATAGGTTACCTAACGGGCACTTTGACTATCTAGGTTACCTAGCGGGCACTTGGACTATGTAGGTTACCTAGCAGCACTTGGACTATCTAGGATACCTAAAGGGCACTTTGACTCTCTAGGTTACCTAGCGGGCACTTGGACTATGTAGGTTACCTAACGGGCACTTGGACTATGTAGGTTAACTAGCGGACACTTGGACGATCTAGGTTAACTAGCCGGCACTTGGAATATCTAGGTTAACTACCGGGCAATTGGACTATCTAGTTTAAGTAGCGGGCACTTGGACTACCAGGTTAATTAGCGGTCACTTGGATGATGCAGGTTCCCTAGCGGGTACTTGGACTATATAGGTTCCCTATGGGCACTTGGAACCTCTAGTTTCCCTAAAGGGCACTTGGACTATGTAGGTTCCCTATCGGGCACTTGGACTATGTAGGTTTCTATCAGGCACTTGGACTATGTAGATTAACTAGCGGGCACTTGGACTATGTAGGTTCCCTATCGGGCACTTGGACTATGTAGGTTTCTATCAGGCACTTGGACTATGTAGATTAACTAGCGGGCACTTGGACTATCTAGGTAACCTAGCGGCCACTTGGACTATGTACGTCCCCTAGTGGGCACTTCGACTATCTAGGTTAACTAGCGGGCACTCGGTCTATCTACGTTACCTAGCGGGCACTTGGACTATGTAGGTCAACTAGCGGGCCCTTGGACTATCTAGGTTAGCTAAGGGCACTTGGATTATGTAAGTTAACTAGAGGGCACTTGGACTATGTAGGTTAACTAGCGGACACTTGGACGATCTAGGTTAACTAGCGGGCACTTGGATTATCTAGGTTGGCTAGCGGGCACTTGAACTATGTAGGTTAACTAGTCGGCCCTTAGACTATCTAGGTTAGCTAATGGGCACTTGGACAATGTAGGTTAATTAGAGGGTACTTGGACTATGTAGGTTCCCCAGTGGGCATTTGGACTATCTTGGTTACCTATTGGGCACTTGAACTATCTATGTTACCTAGCGGGTACTTGGATTATCTAGGTTAACTAACGGGCACTTGGACTATCTAGGTTAACTAGCGGGCACTTGGACTATCTAGATTAACTACCGGGCACTTGGATGATGCAGGTTCCCTAGCGGGCACTTGGACTATCTAGGTTCCCTAACGGGCACTTGGACTATGTAGGTTCCTTAGCGGGCACTTGGACTATTTACGTCCCTTAGCGGGCACGTGAACTATGTAGGTTAACTAGCGTGCCCTTGGACTATGTAGGTTAACTAGACGGCACTTAGACTATCTAGGTTACCTAGCGGGCACTTGGACTATGTACATACCCTAGTGGGCACTTGGACTATCTAGGTTACCTAGCGGGCACTTGTACTATGTACGTCCCTGAGTGGGCACTAGGACTATCTAGGATAACTAACGGGCACTAGGAATATCTAGGTTACCTAGCGGGCACTTGGACTATGTACGTTCCCTAGTGGGCACTTGGACTATCTAGGTTAATTAACGGGCACTAGGACTATCTAGGTTAACTAGCGGGCACTTGGTCGATCTAGGTCAACTAGCGGGCCCTTGGACTATGTAGGTTTAATAGCGGACACTTGGACGATCTTGGTTAACTAGCGGGCCCTTGCACTATGTAGGTTAACTATCGGGTACTTGGATTAGCTAGGTTACCTAGTGGGCCCTTGAATTATGTAGGTTAACTAGTTGACCCTTGGACTATCTAGGTTAGATAACGGGCACTTGGACTATATAGGTTACTTGGCGGGCACTTGGACTATGTGGGTGCCCTTATGGGCATTTGGACTAAATAGATTACCTAGCAGGCACTTGGACTTTGTAGGTTACCTACCGGGCACTTGGACTATCTAGGTTACCTAGCGGGCACTTGGACTATCTAGGTTTTCGTGCGGGCACTTGGACTATGTAGGTTACCTAGCGGGCACTTGGACTATGTAGGTTACCTAACGGGCACTTGGACTATCTAGTTTACCTAGCGTGCGCTGGGACTATGTAGGTTACCTAGCGGGCACTTGGACAGTGAGGTTACCTAGCGGGCACTTGGACTATCTAGGTTAACGAACGGGCACTTGGACTATGTAGGTTACCTAGCGGGCACTTGGACTATCTAGGTTACCTAACGGGCACTTCGACTATCTACGTTACGTAGCGGGCACTTTGACTATGTAGGTTACCTACAGGACATTTGGATGATCTAGGTTAACTAGTGGGCCCTTGGACTATGTAGGTTAACTAGCGGGCACAGGGACGATCTAGGTTAACTAGCGGGCACTTGGACTATGTAGGTTACCTAGCAGGCACTTGCATTTTCTAGATTAGCGAACGGGGACTTGGACTATGTAGGTGACCTAGCAGGCACTTGGACTGTCTAAGTTACCTAGCGGGCACTTGGACTATGTAGGTTACCTAACGGGCACTAGGACTTTGCAGGTAACCTAGCAGGCACTTGGATGAACTAGGTTAACGAGCGGGCCCTTAGACTATGTAGGTTACCTAGCGGGCACTTGGACTACCTAGGTTAGCTAACAGGAACTTGGACAATCTAGGTTACCTAGCAGGCAATTTGACTATGTAGGTTACCTAGCGGCACTTGGACTATATAGGTTACCTAACGGGCACTAAGAATATCTAGGTTACCTAGCGGGCACTTGGACTATGTACGTTCCCTAGTGGGCACTTGGACTATCTAGGTTAATTTACGGGCACTAGGACTATCTAGGTTAACTAGCGGGCATTTGGTCTTTCTAGGTCAACTAGCGGGCCCTTGGACTATGTAGGTTTAATAGCGGACACTTGGACGATCTTGCTTAACTAGCGGGCCCTTGCACTATGTAGGTTAACTATCGGATACTTGGATTAGCTAGGTTACCTAGTGGGCCCTTGAACTATGTAGGTTAACTAGTTGACCCTTGGACTATCTAGGTTAGCTAACGGGCACTTGGACTATATAGCTTACTTAGCGGGCACTTGGACTATGTGGGTGCCCTAATGGGCATTTGGACTATATAGATAACCTAGCAGGCACTTGGACTTTGTAGGTTACCTACCGGGCACTTGGACTATCTAGGTTACTTAGCGGGCACTTGGACTATCTAGGTTTTCGTACGGGCACTTGGACTATGTAGGTTGCCTAGCGGGCACTTGGACTATGTAGGTTACCTAACGGGCACTTGGACTATCTAGTTTACCTAGCGTGCGCTGGAACTATGTAGGTTACCTAGCGGGCACTTGGACAGTCTAGGTTAACTAGCGGGCACTTGGACTATCTAGGTTAACGAATGGGCACTTGGACTATGTAGGTTACCTAGCGGGCACTTGGAGTATCTAGGTTACGTAGCGGGCACTTGGACTATGTAGGTGAACTAGAGGACATTAGGATGATCTAGGTTAACTACTGGGCGCTTGGACTATGTAGGTTAACTAGCGGGCACTTGGATAATCTAGGTTAACTAGCGGGCAATTGTACGATCTAGGTTAACTAGCCGGCACTTGGACTATCAAGGGTAACTAGCGAATCCTTGGACTATGTAGGTTAACTAGCTGGCCCTTGGACTTGTAGCTTACCTAGCGGGCACTTGGACTATGTACGTTACCTAGCGGGCACTTGGACTATCTAGGTCAGCGAACGGGGAATTGGACTATGTAGGTGACCTAGCAGGCACTTGTACTGTCTAGGTTACCTAGCGGGCACTTGGACTATCTAGGTTAACGAACGGGCACTTGGACTATGTAGGTTACCTAGCGGGCTCTTGGAATATGTAGGTTATCTAGCGGGCACTTGGACTATCTAAGTTTCCTAACGGGCACTTCGACTATCTAGGTTACGTAGCGGGCACTTGGACTATGTAGGTTACCTACAGGACATTTGGATGATCTAGGTTAACTAGTGGACCCTTGGACTATGTAGGTTAACTAGCGGGCACATGGATGATCTAGGTTAAATAGCGGGCACTTGGACTATGTAGGTTACCTAGCAGGCACTTGCATTTTCTAGTTTAGCGAACGGGGACTTGGACTATGTAGGTGACCTAGCAGGCACTTGTACTGTCTAGGTTACCTAGCGGGCACTTGGACTATCTAGGTTTTCGTACGGGCACTTGGACTATGTAGGTTGCCTAGCGGGCACTTGGACTATGTAGGTTACCTAACGGGCACTTGGACTATCTAGTTTACCTAGCGTGCGCTGGAACTATCTAGGTTACCTAACGGGCACTAGGACTTTGCAGGTAACCTAGCAGGCACTTGGATGAACTAGGTTAACGAGCGGGCCCTTAGACTATGGAGGTTACCTAGCGGGCACTTGGACTACCTAGGTTAGCTAACAGGAACTTGGACAATCTAGGTTACCTAGCAGGCAATTTGACTATGTAGGTTACCTAGCGGCACTTGGACTATATAGGTTACCTAACGGGCACTTTGACTATCTAGGTTACCTAGCGGGCACTTGGACTATGTAGGTTACCTAGCAGCACTTGGACTATCTAGGATACCTAAAGGGCACTTTGACTCTCTAGGTTACCTAGCGGGCACTTGGACTATGTAGGTTACCTAACGGGCACTTGGACTATGTAGGTTAACTAGCGGACACTTGGACGATCTAGGTTAACTAGCCGGCACTTGGAATATCTAGGTTAACTACCGGGCAATTGGACTATCTAGTTTAAGTAGCGGGCACTTGGACTACCAGGTTAATTAGCGGTCACTTGGATGATGCAGGTTCCCTAGCGGGTACTTGGACTATATAGGTTCCCTATGGGCACTTGGAACCTCTAGTTTCCCTAAAGGGCACTTGGACTATGTAGGTTCCCTAGCGGGCATTTGGCCTATTTAGGTTAACTAGCAGGCCCTTGGACTATCTAGGTTACCTAGCGGGCACTTGGACTATGTAGGTTCCCTATCGGGCACTTGGACTATGTAGGTTTCTATCAGGCACTTGGACTATGTAGATTAACTAGCGGGCACTTGGACTATCTAGGTAACCTAGCGGCCACTTGGACTATGTACGTCCCCTAGTGGGCACTTCGACTATCTAGGTTAACTAGCGGGCACTCGGTCTATCTACGTTACCTAGCGGGCACTTGGACTATGTAGGTCAACTAGCGGGCCCTTGGACTATCTAGGTTAGCTAAGGGCACTTGGATTATGTAAGTTAACTAGAGGGCACTTGGACTATGTAGGTTAACTAGCGGACACTTGGACGATCTAGGTTAACTAGCGGGCACTTGGATTATCTAGGTTGGCTAGCGGGCACTTGAACTATGTAGGTTAACTAGTCGGCCCTTAGACTATCTAGGTTAGCTAATGGGCACTTGGACAATGTAGGTTAATTAGAGGGTACTTGGACTATGTAGGTTCCCCAGTGGGCATTTGGACTATCTTGGTTACCTATTGGGCACTTGAACTATCTATGTTACCTAGCGGGTACTTGGATTATCTAGGTTAACTAACGGGCACTTGGACTATCTAGGTTAACTAGCGGGCACTTGGACTATCTAGATTAACTACCGGGCACTTGGATGATGCAGGTTCCCTAGCGGGCACTTGGACTATCTAGGTTCCCTAACGGGCACTTGGACTATGTAGGTTCCTTAGCGGGCACTTGGACTATTTACGTCCCTTAGCGGGCACGTGAACTATGTAGGTTAACTAGCGTGCCCTTGGACTATGTAGGTTAACTAGACGGCACTTAGACTATCTAGGTTACCTAGCGGGCACTTGGACTATGTACATACCCTAGTGGGCACTTGGACTATCTAGGTTACCTAGCGGGCACTTGTACTATGTACGTCCCTGAGTGGGCACTAGGACTATCTAGGATAACTAACGGGCACTAGGAATATCTAGGTTACCTAGCGGGCACTTGGACTATGTACGTTCCCTAGTGGGCACTTGGACTATCTAGGTTAATTAACGGGCACTAGGACTATCTAGGTTAACTAGCGGGCACTTGGTCGATCTAGGTCAACTAGCGGGCCCTTGGACTATGTAGGTTTAATAGCGGACACTTGGACGATCTTGGTTAACTAGCGGGCCCTTGCACTATGTAGGTTAACTATCGGGTACTTGGATTAGCTAGGTTACCTAGTGGGCCCTTGAATTATGTAGGTTAACTAGTTGACCCTTGGACTATCTAGGTTAGATAACGGGCACTTGGACTATATAGGTTACTTGGCGGGCACTTGGACTATGTGGGTGCCCTTATGGGCATTTGGACTAAATAGATTACCTAGCAGGCACTTGGACTTTGTAGGTTACCTACCGGGCACTTGGACTATCTAGGTTACCTAGCGGGCACTTGGACTATCTAGGTTTTCGTGCGGGCACTTGGACTATGTAGGTTACCTAGCGGGCACTTGGACTATGTAGGTTACCTAACGGGCACTTGGACTATCTAGTTTACCTAGCGTGCGCTGGGACTATGTAGGTTACCTAGCGGGCACTTGGACAGTGAGGTTACCTAGCGGGCACTTGGACTATCTAGGTTAACGAACGGGCACTTGGACTATGTAGGTTACCTAGCGGGCACTTGGACTATCTAGGTTACCTAACGGGCACTTCGACTATCTACGTTACGTAGCGGGCACTTTGACTATGTAGGTTACCTACAGGACATTTGGATGATCTAGGTTAACTAGTGGGCCCTTGGACTATGTAGGTTAACTAGCGGGCACAGGGACGATCTAGGTTAACTAGCGGGCACTTGGACTATGTAGGTTACCTAGCAGGCACTTGCATTTTCTAGATTAGCGAACGGGGACTTGGACTATGTAGGTGACCTAGCAGGCACTTGGACTGTCTAAGTTACCTAGCGGGCACTTGGACTATGTAGGTTACCTAACGGGCACTAGGACTTTGCAGGTAACCTAGCAGGCACTTGGATGAACTAGGTTAACGAGCGGGCCCTTAGACTATGTAGGTTACCTAGCGGGCACTTGGACTACCTAGGTTAGCTAACAGGAACTTGGACAATCTAGGTTACCTAGCAGGCAATTTGACTATGTAGGTTACCTAGCGGCACTTGGACTATATAGGTTACCTAACGGGCACTAAGAATATCTAGGTTACCTAGCGGGCACTTGGACTATGTACGTTCCCTAGTGGGCACTTGGACTATCTAGGTTAATTTACGGGCACTAGGACTATCTAGGTTAACTAGCGGGCATTTGGTCTTTCTAGGTCAACTAGCGGGCCCTTGGACTATGTAGGTTTAATAGCGGACACTTGGACGATCTTGCTTAACTAGCGGGCCCTTGCACTATGTAGGTTAACTATCGGATACTTGGATTAGCTAGGTTACCTAGTGGGCCCTTGAACTATGTAGGTTAACTAGTTGACCCTTGGACTATCTAGGTTAGCTAACGGGCACTTGGACTATATAGCTTACTTAGCGGGCACTTGGACTATGTGGGTGCCCTAATGGGCATTTGGACTATATAGATAACCTAGCAGGCACTTGGACTTTGTAGGTTACCTACCGGGCACTTGGACTATCTAGGTTACTTAGCGGGCACTTGGACTATCTAGGTTTTCGTACGGGCACTTGGACTATGTAGGTTGCCTAGCGGGCACTTGGACTATGTAGGTTACCTAACGGGCACTTGGACTATCTAGTTTACCTAGCGTGCGCTGGAACTATGTAGGTTACCTAGCGGGCACTTGGACAGTCTAGGTTAACTAGCGGGCACTTGGACTATCTAGGTTAACGAATGGGCACTTGGACTATGTAGGTTACCTAGCGGGCACTTGGAGTATCTAGGTTACGTAGCGGGCACTTGGACTATGTAGGTGAACTAGAGGACATTAGGATGATCTAGGTTAACTACTGGGCGCTTGGACTATGTAGGTTAACTAGCGGGCACTTGGATAATCTAGGTTAACTAGCGGGCAATTGTACGATCTAGGTTAACTAGCCGGCACTTGGACTATCAAGGGTAACTAGCGAATCCTTGGACTATGTAGGTTAACTAGCTGGCCCTTGGACTTGTAGCTTACCTAGCGGGCACTTGGACTATGTACGTTACCTAGCGGGCACTTGGACTATCTAGGTCAGCGAACGGGGAATTGGACTATGTAGGTGACCTAGCAGGCACTTGTACTGTCTAGGTTACCTAGCGGGCACTTGGACTATCTAGGTTAACGAACGGGCACTTGGACTATGTAGGTTACCTAGCGGGCTCTTGGAATATGTAGGTTATCTAGCGGGCACTTGGACTATCTAAGTTTCCTAACGGGCACTTCGACTATCTAGGTTACGTAGCGGGCACTTGGACTATGTAGGTTACCTACAGGACATTTGGATGATCTAGGTTAACTAGTGGACCCTTGGACTATGTAGGTTAACTAGCGGGCACATGGATGATCTAGGTTAAATAGCGGGCACTTGGACTATGTAGGTTACCTAGCAGGCACTTGCATTTTCTAGTTTAGCGAACGGGGACTTGGACTATGTAGGTGACCTAGCAGGCACTTGTACTGTCTAGGTTACCTAGCGGGCACTTGGACTATCTAGGTTTTCGTACGGGCACTTGGACTATGTAGGTTGCCTAGCGGGCACTTGGACTATGTAGGTTACCTAACGGGCACTTGGACTATCTAGTTTACCTAGCGTGCGCTGGAACTATGTAGGTTACCTAGCGGGCACTTGGACAGTCTAGGTTAACTAGCGGGCACTTGGACTATCTAGGTTAACGAATGGGCACTTGGACTATGTAGGTTACCTAGCGGGCACTTGGAGTATCTAGGTTACGTAGCGGGCACTTGGACTATGTAGGTGAACTAGAGGACATTAGGATGATCTAGGTTAACTACTGGGCCCTTGGACTATGTAGGTTAACTAGCGGGCACTTGGATAATCTAGGTTAACTAGCGGGCAATTGTACGATCTAGGTTAACTAGCCGGCACTTGGACTATCAAGGGTAACTAGCGAATCCTTGGACTATGTAGGTTAACTAGCTGGCCCTTGGACTTGTAGCTTACCTAGCGGGCACTTGGACTATGTACGTTACCTAGCGGGCACTTGGACTATCTAGGTCAGCGAACGGGGAATTGGACTATGTAGGTGACCTAGCAGGCACTTGTACTGTCTAGGTTACCTAGCGGGCACTTGGACTATCTAGGTTAACGAACGGGCACTTGGACTATGTAGGTTACCTAGCGGGCTCTTGGAATATGTAGGTTATCTAGCGGGCACTTGGACTATCTAAGTTTCCTAACGGGCACTTCGACTATCTAGGTTACGTAGCGGGCACTTGGACTATGTAGGTTACCTACAGGACATTTGGATGATCTAGGTTAACTAGTGGACCCTTGGACTATGTAGGTTAACTAGCGGGCACATGGATGATCTAGGTTAAATAGCGGGCACTTGGACTATGTAGGTTACCTAGCAGGCACTTGCATTTTCTAGTTTAGCGAACGGGGACTTGGACTATGTAGGTGACCTAGCAGGCACTTGGACTGTCTAAGTTACCTAGCGGGCACTTGGACTATGTAGGTTACCTAGCGGCACTTGGACTATCTAGGTTACCTAACGGGCACTAGGACTTTGCAGGTAACCTAGCAGGCACTTGGATGAACTAGGTTAACGAGCGGGCCCTTAGACTATGGAGGTTACCTAGCGGGCACTTGGACTACCTAGGTTAGCTAACAGGAACTTGGACAATCTAGGTTACCTAGCAGGCAATTTGACTATGTAGGTTACCTAGCGGCACTTGGACTATATAGGTTACCTAACGGGCACTTTGACTATCTAGGTTACCTAGCGGGCACTTGGACTATGTAGGTTACCTAGCAGCACTTGGACTATCTAGGATACCTAAAGGGCACTTTGACTCTCTAGGTTACCTAGCGGGCACTTGGACTATGTAGGTTACCTAACGGGCACTTGGACTATGTAGGTTAACTAGCGGACACTTGGACGATCTAGGTTAACTAGCCGGCACTTGGAATATCTAGGTTAACTACCGGGCAATTGGACTATCTAGTTTAAGTAGCGGGCACTTGGACTACCAGGTTAATTAGCGGTCACTTGGATGATGCAGGTTCCCTAGCGGGTACTTGGACTATATAGGTTCCCTATGGGCACTTGGAACCTCTAGTTTCCCTAAAGGGCACTTGGACTATGTAGGTTCCCTAGCGGGCATTTGGCCTATTTAGGTTAACTAGCAGGCCCTTGGACTATCTAGGTTACCTAGCGGGCACTTGGACGATGCAGGTTCCCTAGCGGGCACTTGGATTATCTAGGTTCCCAACGGGCACTTGGACTATGTAGGTTCCATAGCGGGCACTTGGACTATGTAGGTTCCCTATCGGGCACTTGGACTATGTAGGATTCTATCAGGCACTTGGACTATGTAGATTAACTAGCGGGCACTTGGACTATGTAGGTTCCCTATCGGGCACTTGGACTATGTAGGTTTCTATCAGGCACTTGGACTATGTAGATTAACTAGCGGGCACTTGGACTATGTAGGTTCCCTATCGGGCACTTGGACTATGTAGGTTTCTATCAGGCACTTGGACTATGTAGATTAACTAGCGGGCACTTGGACTATCTAGGTAACCTAGCGGCCACTTGGACTATGTACGTCCCCTAGTGGGCACTTCGACTATCTAGGTTAACTAGCGGGCACTCGGTCTATCTACGTTACCTAGCGGGCACTTGGACTATGTAGGTCAACTAGCGGGCCCTTGGACTATCTAGGTTAGCTAAGGGCACTTGGATTATGTAAGTTAACTAGAGGGCACTTGGACTATGTAGGTTAACTAGCGGACACTTGGACGATCTAGGTTAACTAGCGGGCACTTGGATTATCTAGGTTGGCTAGCGGGCACTTGAACTATGTAGGTTAACTAGTCGGCCCTTAGACTATCTAGGTTAGCTAATGGGCACTTGGACAATGTAGGTTAATTAGAGGGTACTTGGACTATGTAGGTTCCCCAGTGGGCATTTGGACTATCTTGGTTACCTATTGGGCACTTGAACTATCTATGTTACCTAGCGGGTACTTGGATTATCTAGGTTAACTAACGGGCACTTGGACTATCTAGGTTAACTAGCGGGCACTTGGACTATCTAGATTAACTACCGGGCACTTGGATGATGCAGGTTCCCTAGCGGGCACTTGGACTATCTAGGTTCCCTAACGGGCACTTGGACTATGTAGGTTCCTTAGCGGGCACTTGGACTATTTACGTCCCTTAGCGGGCACGTGAACTATGTAGGTTAACTAGCGTGCCCTTGGACTATGTAGGTTAACTAGACGGCACTTAGACTATCTAGGTTACCTAGCGGGCACTTGGACTATGTACATACCCTAGTGGGCACTTGGACTATCTAGGTTACCTAGCGGGCACTTGTACTATGTACGTCCCTGAGTGGGCACTAGGACTATCTAGGATAACTAACGGGCACTAGGAATATCTAGGTTACCTAGCGGGCACTTGGACTATGTACGTTCCCTAGTGGGCACTTGGACTATCTAGGTTAATTAACGGGCACTAGGACTATCTAGGTTAACTAGCGGGCACTTGGTCGATCTAGGTCAACTAGCGGGCCCTTGGACTATGTAGGTTTAATAGCGGACACTTGGACGATCTTGGTTAACTAGCGGGCCCTTGCACTATGTAGGTTAACTATCGGGTACTTGGATTAGCTAGGTTACCTAGTGGGCCCTTGAATTATGTAGGTTAACTAGTTGACCCTTGGACTATCTAGGTTAGATAACGGGCACTTGGACTATATAGGTTACTTGGCGGGCACTTGGACTATGTGGGTGCCCTTATGGGCATTTGGACTAAATAGATTACCTAGCAGGCACTTGGACTTTGTAGGTTACCTACCGGGCACTTGGACTATCTAGGTTACCTAGCGGGCACTTGGACTATCTAGGTTTTCGTGCGGGCACTTGGACTATGTAGGTTACCTAGCGGGCACTTGGACTATGTAGGTTACCTAACGGGCACTTGGACTATCTAGTTTACCTAGCGTGCGCTGGGACTATGTAGGTTACCTAGCGGGCACTTGGACAGTGAGGTTACCTAGCGGGCACTTGGACTATCTAGGTTAACGAACGGGCACTTGGACTATGTAGGTTACCTAGCGGGCACTTGGACTATCTAGGTTACCTAACGGGCACTTCGACTATCTACGTTACGTAGCGGGCACTTTGACTATGTAGGTTACCTACAGGACATTTGGATGATCTAGGTTAACTAGTGGGCCCTTGGACTATGTAGGTTAACTAGCGGGCACAGGGACGATCTAGGTTAACTAGCGGGCACTTGGACTATGTAGGTTACCTAGCAGGCACTTGCATTTTCTAGATTAGCGAACGGGGACTTGGACTATGTAGGTGACCTAGCAGGCACTTGGACTGTCTAAGTTACCTAGCGGGCACTTGGACTATGTAGGTTACCTAACGGGCACTAGGACTTTGCAGGTAACCTAGCAGGCACTTGGATGAACTAGGTTAACGAGCGGGCCCTTAGACTATGTAGGTTACCTAGCGGGCACTTGGACTACCTAGGTTAGCTAACAGGAACTTGGACAATCTAGGTTACCTAGCAGGCAATTTGACTATGTAGGTTACCTAGCGGCACTTGGACTATATAGGTTACCTAACGGGCACTAAGAATATCTAGGTTACCTAGCGGGCACTTGGACTATGTACGTTCCCTAGTGGGCACTTGGACTATCTAGGTTAATTTACGGGCACTAGGACTATCTAGGTTAACTAGCGGGCATTTGGTCTTTCTAGGTCAACTAGCGGGCCCTTGGACTATGTAGGTTTAATAGCGGACACTTGGACGATCTTGCTTAACTAGCGGGCCCTTGCACTATGTAGGTTAACTATCGGATACTTGGATTAGCTAGGTTACCTAGTGGGCCCTTGAACTATGTAGGTTAACTAGTTGACCCTTGGACTATCTAGGTTAGCTAACGGGCACTTGGACTATATAGCTTACTTAGCGGGCACTTGGACTATGTGGGTGCCCTAATGGGCATTTGGACTATATAGATAACCTAGCAGGCACTTGGACTTTGTAGGTTACCTACCGGGCACTTGGACTATCTAGGTTACCTAGCGGGCACTTGGACTATCTAGGTTTTCGTACGGGCACTTGGACTATGTAGGTTGCCTAGCGGGCACTTGGACTATGTAGGTTACCTAACGGGCACTTGGACTATCTAGTTTACCTAGCGTGCGCTGGAACTATGTAGGTTACCTAGCGGGCACTTGGACAGTCTAGGTTAACTAGCGGGCACTTGGACTATCTAGGTTAACGAATGGGCACTTGGACTATGTAGGTTACCTAGCGGGCACTTGGAGTATCTAGGTTACGTAGCGGGCACTTGGACTATGTAGGTGAACTAGAGGACATTAGGATGATCTAGGTTAACTACTGGGCCCTTGGACTATGTAGGTTAACTAGCGGGCACTTGGATAATCTAGGTTAACTAGCGGGCAATTGTACGATCTAGGTTAACTAGCCGGCACTTGGACTATCAAGGGTAACTAGCGAATCCTTGGACTATGTAGGTTAACTAGCTGGCCCTTGGACTTGTAGCTTACCTAGCGGGCACTTGGACTATGTACGTTACCTAGCGGGCACTTGGACTATCTAGGTCAGCGAACGGGGAATTGGACTATGTAGGTGACCTAGCAGGCACTTGTACTGTCTAGGTTACCTAGCGGGCACTTGGACTATCTAGGTTAACGAACGGGCACTTGGACTATGTAGGTTACCTAGCGGGCTCTTGGAATATGTAGGTTATCTAGCGGGCACTTGGACTATCTAAGTTTCCTAACGGGCACTTCGACTATCTAGGTTACGTAGCGGGCACTTGGACTATGTAGGTTACCTACAGGACATTTGGATGATCTAGGTTAACTAGTGGACCCTTGGACTATGTAGGTTAACTAGCGGGCACATGGATGATCTAGGTTAAATAGCGGGCACTTGGACTATGTAGGTTACCTAGCAGGCACTTGCATTTTCTAGTTTAGCGAACGGGGACTTGGACTATGTAGGTGACCTAGCAGGCACTTGGACTGTCTAAGTTACCTAGCGGGCACTTGGACTATGTAGGTTACCTAGCGGCACTTGGACTATCTAGGTTACCTAACGGGCACTAGGACTTTGCAGGTAACCTAGCAGGCACTTGGATGAACTAGGTTAACGAGCGGGCCTTTAGACTATGGAGGTTACCTAGCGGGCACTTGGACTACCTAGGTTAGCTAACAGGAACTTGGACAATCTAGGTTACCTAGCAGGCAATTTGACTATGTAGGTTACCTAGCGGCACTTGGACTATATAGGTTACCTAACGGGCACTTTGACTATCTAGGTTACCTAGCGGGCACTTGGACTATGTAGGTTACCTAGCAGCACTTGGACTATCTAGGATACCTAAAGGGCACTTTGACTCTCTAGGTTACCTAGCGGGCACTTGGACTATGTAGGTTACCTAACGGGCACTTGGACTATGTAGGTTAACTAGCGGACACTTGGACGATCTAGGTTAACTAGCCGGCACTTGGAATATCTAGGTTAACTACCGGGCAATTGGACTATCTAGTTTAAGTAGCGGGCACTTGGACTACCAGGTTAATTAGCGGTCACTTGGATGATGCAGGTTCCCTAGCGGGTACTTGGACTATATAGGTTCCCTATGGGCACTTGGAACCTCTAGTTTCCCTAAAGGGCACTTGGACTATGTAGGTTCCCTAGCGGGCATTTGGCCTATTTAGGTTAACTAGCAGGCCCTTGGACTATCTAGGTTACCTAGCGGGCACTTGGACGATGCAGGTTCCCTAGCGGGCACTTGGATTATCTAGGTTCCCAACGGGCACTTGGACTATGTAGGTTCCATAGCGGGCACTTGGACTATGTAGGTTCCCTATCGGGCACTTGGACTATGTAGGATTCTATCAGGCACTTGGACTATGTAGATTAACTAGCGGGCACTTGGACTATGTAGGTTCCCTATCGGGCACTTGGACTATGTAGGTTTCTATCAGGCACTTGGACTATGTAGATTAACTAGCGGGCACTTGGACTATGTAGGTTCCCTATCGGGCACTTGGACTATGTAGGTTTCTATCAGGCACTTGGACTATGTAGATTAACTAGCGGGCACTTGGACTATCTAGGTAACCTAGCGGCCACTTGGACTATGTACGTCCCCTAGTGGGCACTTCGACTATCTAGGTTAACTAGCGGGCACTCGGTCTATCTACGTTACCTAGCGGGCACTTGGACTATGTAGGTCAACTAGCGGGCCCTTGGACTATCTAGGTTAGCTAAGGGCACTTGGATTATGTAAGTTAACTAGAGGGCACTTGGACTATGTAGGTTAACTAGCGGACACTTGGACGATCTAGGTTAACTAGCGGGCACTTGGATTATCTAGGTTGGCTAGCGGGCACTTGAACTATGTAGGTTAACTAGTCGGCCCTTAGACTATCTAGGTTAGCTAATGGGCACTTGGACAATGTAGGTTAATTAGAGGGTACTTGGACTATGTAGGTTCCCCAGTGGGCATTTGGACTATCTTGGTTACCTATTGGGCACTTGAACTATCTATGTTACCTAGCGGGTACTTGGATTATCTAGGTTAACTAACGGGCACTTGGACTATCTAGGTTAACTAGCGGGCACTTGGACTATCTAGATTAACTACCGGGCACTTGGATGATGCAGGTTCCCTAGCGGGCACTTGGACTATCTAGGTTCCCTAACGGGCACTTGGACTATGTAGGTTCCTTAGCGGGCACTTGGACTATTTACGTCCCTTAGCGGGCACGTGAACTATGTAGGTTAACTAGCGTGCCCTTGGACTATGTAGGTTAACTAGACGGCACTTAGACTATCTAGGTTACCTAGCGGGCACTTGGACTATGTACATACCCTAGTGGGCACTTGGACTATCTAGGTTACCTAGCGGGCACTTGTACTATGTACGTCCCTGAGTGGGCACTAGGACTATCTAGGATAACTAACGGGCACTAGGAATATCTAGGTTACCTAGCGGGCACTTGGACTATGTATGTTCCCTAGTGGGCACTTGGACTATCTAGGTTAATTAACGGGCACTAGGACTATCTAGGTTAACTAGCGGGCACTTGGTCGATCTAGGTCAACTAGCGGGCCCTTGGACTATGTAGGTTTAATAGCGGACACTTGGACGATCTTGGTTAACTAGCGGGCCCTTGCACTATGTAGGTTAACTATCGGGTACTTGGATTAGCTAGGTTACCTAGTGGGCCCTTGAATTATGTAGGTTAACTAGTTGACCCTTGGACTATCTAGGTTAGATAACGGGCACTTGGACTATATAGGTTACTTGGCGGGCACTTGGACTATGTGGGTGCCCTTATGGGCATTTGGACTAAATAGATTACCTAGCAGGCACTTGGACTTTGTAGGTTACCTACCGGGCACTTGGACTATCTAGGTTACCTAGCGGGCACTTGGACTATCTAGGTTTTCGTGCGGGCACTTGGACTATGTAGGTTACCTAGCGGGCACTTGGACTATGTAGGTTACCTAACGGGCACTTGGACTATCTAGTTTACCTAGCGTGCGCTGGGACTATGTAGGTTACCTAGCGGGCACTTGGACAGTGAGGTTACCTAGCGGGCACTTGGACTATCTAGGTTAACGAACGGGCACTTGGACTATGTAGGTTACCTAGCGGGCACTTGGACTATCTAGGTTACCTAACGGGCACTTCGACTATCTACGTTACGTAGCGGGCACTTTGACTATGTAGGTTACCTACAGGACATTTGGATGATCTAGGTTAACTAGTGGGCCCTTGGACTATGTAGGTTAACTAGCGGGCACAGGGACGATCTAGGTTAACTAGCGGGCACTTGGACTATGTAGGTTACCTAGCAGGCACTTGCATTTTCTAGATTAGCGAACGGGGACTTGGACTATGTAGGTGACCTAGCAGGCACTTGGACTGTCTAAGTTACCTAGCGGGCACTTGGACTATGTAGGTTACCTAACGGGCACTAGGACTTTGCAGGTAACCTAGCAGGCACTTGGATGAACTAGGTTAACGAGCGGGCCCTTAGACTATGTAGGTTAACTAGCGGGCACTTGGACTACCTAGGTTAACTAACAGGAACTTGGACAATCTAGGTTACCTAGCAGGCAATTTGACATGTAGGTTACCTAGCGGCACTTGGACTATATAGGTTACCTAACGGGCACTTTGACTATCTAGGTTACCTAGCGGGCACTTGGACTATGTAGGTTACCTAGCAGCACTTGTACTATCTAGGATACCTAAAGGGCACTTTGACTATCTAGGTTACCTAGCGGGCACTTGGACTATGTAGGATACCTAACGGGCACTTGGACTATGTAGGTTAACTAGCGGACACTTGGACGATCTAGGTTAACTAGCCGGCACTTGGAATATCTAGGTTAACTACCGGGCAATTGGACTATCTAGTTTAAGTAGCGGGCACTTGGACTACCAGGTTAATTAGCGGTCACTTGGATGATGCAGGTTCCCTAGCGGGTACTTGGACTATATAGGTTCCCTATGGGCACTTGGAACCTCTACTTTCCCTAAAGGGCACTTGGACTATGTAGGTTCCCTAGCGGGCATTTGGCCTATTTAGGTTAACTAGCAGGCCCTTGGACTATCTAGGTTACCTAGCGGGCACTTGGACGATGCAGGTTCCCTAGCGGGCACTTGGACTATCTAGGTTCCCTAACGGACACTTGGACTATGTAGGTTCCATAGCGGGCACTTGGACTATGTAGGTTCCCTATCGGGCACTTGGACTATGTAGGTTTCTATCAGGCACTTGGACTATGTAGATTAACTAGCGGGCACTTGGACTATGTAGGTTCCCTATCGGGCACTTGGACTATGTAGGTTTCTATCAGGCACTTGGACTATGTAGATTAACTAGCGGGCACTTAGACTATGTACGTCCCCTAGTGGGCACTTCGACTATCTAGGTTAATAGCGGGCACTCGGTCTATCTACGTTACCTAGCGGGCACTTGGACTATGTAGGTCAACTAGCGGGCCCTTGGACTATCTAGGTTAGCTAAGGGCACTTGGATTATGTAAGTTAACTAGAGGGCACTTGGACTATGTAGGTTAACTAGCTGACACTTGGACGATCTAGGTTAACTAGCGGGCACTTGGACGATATAGGTTAACTACCGGGCACTTGGATTATCTAGGTTGGCTAGCGGGCACTTGAACTATGTAGGTTAACTAGTCGGCCCTTAGACTATCTAGGTTAGCTAACGGGCACTTGGACAATGTAGGTTAATTAGAGGGTACTTGGACTATGTAGGTTCCCCAGTGGGCATTTGGACTATCTTGGTTACCTATTGGGCACTTGAACTATCTATGTTACCTAGCGGGTACTTGGATTATCTAGGTTAACTACCGGGCACTTGGACAATCTAGGTTAACTAGCGGGCACTTGGACTATCTAGATTAACTACCGGGCACTTGGATGATGCAGGTTCCCTAGCGGGCACTTGGACTATCTAGGTTCCCTAACGGGCACTTGGACTATGTAGGTTCCTTAGCGGGCACTTGGACTATTTACGTCCCTTAGCGGGCACGTGGACTATGTAGGTTAACTAGCGTGCCCTTGGACTATGTAGGTTAACTAGACGGCACTTAGACTATCTAGGTTACGTAGCGGGCACTTGGACTATATACATACCATAGTGGGCACTTGGACTAACTAGGTTACCTAGCGGGCACTTGTACTATGTACGTCCCTGAGTGGGCACTAGGACTATCTAGGATAACTAACGGGCACTAGGAATATCTAGGTTACCTAGCGGGCACTTGGACTATGTACGTTCCCTAGTGGGCACTTGGACTATCTAGGTTAATTAACGGGCACTAGGACTATCTAGGTTAACTAGCGGGCATTTGGTCTATCTAGGTCAACTAGCGGGCCCTTGGACTATGTAGGTTTAATAGCGGACACATGGACGATCTTGGTTAACTAGCGGGCCCTTGCACTATGTAGGTTAACTATCGGGTACTTGGATTAGCTAGGTTACCTAGTGGGCCCTTGAACTATGTAGGTTAACTAGTTGACCCTTGGACTATCTAGGTTAGCTAACGGGCACTTGGACTATATAGGTTACTTAGCGGGCACTTGGACTATGTGGGTGCCCTAATGGGTATTTGGACTATATAGATAACCTAGCAGGCACTTGGACTTTGTAGGTTACCTACCGGGCACTTGGACTATCTAGGTTACCTAGCGGGCACTTGGACTATCTAGGTTTTCGTGCGGGCACTTGGACTATGTAGGTTACCTAGCGGGCACTTGGACTATGTAGGTTACCTAACGGGCACTTGGACTATCTAGTTTACCTAGCGTGCGCTGGGACTATGTAGGTTACCTAGCAGGCACTTGGACAGTCTAGGTTAACTAGCGGGCACTTGGACTATCTAGGTTAACGAATGGGCACTTGGATTATGTAGGTTACCTAGCGGGCACTTGGAGTATCTAGGTTACGTAGCGGGCACTTGGACTATGTAGGTGAACTAGAGGACATTAGGATGATCTAGGTTAACTAGTGGGCCCTTGGACTATGTAGGTTAACTAGCGGGAACTTGGATAATCTAGGTTAACTAGCGGGCAATTGTACGATCTAGGTTAACTAGCCGGCACTTGGACTATCAAGGTTATCTAGCGAATCCTTGGACTATGTAGGTTAACTAGCGGGCCCTTGGACTTGTAGCTTACCTAGCGGGCACTTGGACTATGTAGGTTACCTAGCGGGCACTTGGACTATCTAGGTTAGCGAACGGGGAATTGGACTATGTAGGTGACCTAGCAGGCACTTGTACTGTCTAGGTTACCTAGCGGGCACTTGGACTATCTAGGTTAACGAACGGGCACTTGGACTATGTAGGTTACCTAGCGGGCTCTTGGAATATGTAGGTTACCTAGCAGGCACTTGTACTATCAAGGTTACCTAACGGACACTTCGACTATCTAGGTTACGTAGCGGGCACTTGGACTATGTAGGTTACCTACAGGACATTTGGATGATCTAGGTTAACTAGTGGGCCCTTAGACTATGTAGGTTAACTAGCGGGCACATGGACGATCTAGGTTAACTAGCGGGCACTTGGACTATGTAGGTTACCTAGCAGGCACTTGCATTTTATAGATTAGCGAACGGGGACTTGGACTATGTAGGTGACCTAGCAGGCACTTGGACTGTCTAAGTTACCTAGCGGGCACTTGGACTATGTAGGTTACCTAGAGGGCACTTGGAATATCTAGGTTACCTAACGGGCACTAGGACTTTGCAGGTAACCTAGCAGGCACTTGGATGAACTAGGTTAACGAGCGGGCCCTTAGACTATGGAGGTTACCTAGCGGGCACTTGGACTACCTAGGTTAGCTAACAGGAACTTGGACAATCAAGGTTACCTAGCAGGCAATTTGACTATGTAGGTTACCTAGCGGCACTTGGACTATATAGGTTACCTAACGGGCACTTTGACTATCTAGGTTACCTAGCGGGCACTTGGACTATGTAGGTTACCTAGCAGCACTTGGACTATCTAGGATACTTAAAGGGCACGTTGACTCTCTAGGTTACCTAGCGGGCACTTGGACTATGTAGGTTACCTAACGGGCACTTGGACTATGTAGGTTAACTAGCGGACACTTGGACGATCTAGGTTAACTAGCCGGCACTTGGAATATCTAGGTTAACTACCGGGAAATTGGACTATCTAGTTTAAGTAGCGGGCACTTGGACTACCAGGTTAATTAGCGGTCACTTGGATGATGCAGGTTCCCTAGTGATTACTTGGACTATATAGGTTCCCTATGGGCCCTTGGAACCTCTACTTTCCCTAAAGGGCACTTGGACTATGTAGGTTAACGAACGGGCACTTGGAATATGTAGGTTACCTAGCAGGCACTTGGACTATCTAGGTTACTTAACGGGCACTTCGACTATCTAGGTTACGTAGCGGGCACTTTGACTATGTAGGTTACCTACAGGACATTTGGATGATCTAGGTTAACTAGTGGGCCCTTGGACTATGTAGGTTAACTAGCGGGCACATGGACGATCTAGGTTAACTAGCGGGCCCTTGGACTATGTAGGTTACCTAGCAGGCACTTGCATTTTCTAGATTAGCGAACGGGGACTTGAACTATGTAGGTGACCTAGCAGGCACTTGGACTGTCTAAGTTACCTAGCGGGCACTTGGACTATGTAGGTTACCTAGCGGGCACTTGGACTATCTAGGTTACCTAACGGGCACTAGGACTTTGCAGGTAACCTAGCAGGCACTTGGATGAACTAGGTTAACGAGCGGGCCCTTAGACTATGTAGGTTACCTAGCGGGCACTTGGACTACCTAGGTTAGCTAACAGGAACTTGGACAATCTAGATTACCTAGCAGGCAATTTGACATGTAGGTTACCTAGCGGCACTTGGACTATATAGGTTACCTAACGGGCACTTTGACAATCTAGGTTACCTAGCGGGCACTTGGACTATGTAGGTTACCTAGCAGCACTTGGATAATCTAGGATACCTAAAGGGCACTTTGACTATCTAGGTTACCTAGCGGGCACTTGGACTATGTAGGTTACCTAACGGGCACTTGGACTATGTAGGTTAACTAGCGGACACTTGGACGATCTAGGTTAACTAGCCGGCACTTGGAATATCTAGGTTAACTACCGGGCAATTGGACTATCTAGTTTAAGTAGCGGGCACTTGGACTACCAGGTTAATTAGCGGTCACTTGGATGATGCAGGTTCCCTAGCGGGTACTTGGACTATATAGGTTCCCTATGGGCACTTGGAACCTCTACTTTCCCTAAAGGGCACTTGGACTATGTAGGTTCCCTAGCGGGCACGTGGACTATCTAGGTTACCTAACGGGCACTTCGACTATCTAGGTTACGTAGCGGGCACTTTGACTATGTAGGTTACCTACAGGACATTTGGATGATCTAGGTTAACTAGTGGGCCCTTGGACTATGTAGGTTAACTAGCGGGCACATGGACGATCTAGGTTAACTAGCGGGCACTTGGACTATGTAGGTTACCTAGCAGGCACTTGCATTTTCTAGATTAGCGAACGGGGACTTGGACTATGTAGGTGACCTAGCAGGCACTTGGACTGTCTAAGTTACCTAGCGGGCACTTGGACTATGTAGGTTACCTAGCGGGCACTTGGACTATCTAGGTTACCTAACGGGCACTAGGACTTTGCAGGTAACCTAGCAGGCACTTGGATGAACTAGGTTAACGAGCGGGCCCTTAGACTATGTAGGTTACCTAGCGGGCACTTGGACTACCTAGGTTAGCTAACAGGAACTTGGACAATCTAGGTTACCTAGCAGGCAATTTGACATGTAGGTTACCTAGCGGCACTTGGACTATATAGGTTACCTAACGGGCACTTTGATTATCTAGGTTACCTAGCGGGCACTTGGACTATGGAGGTTACCTAGCAGCACTTGGACTATCTAGGATACCTAAAGGGCACTTTGACTATCTAGGTTACCTAGCGGGCACTTGGACTATGTAGGTTACCTAACGGGCACTTGGACTATGTAGGTTAACTAGCGGACACTTGGACGATCTAGGTTAACTAGCCGGCACTTGGAATATCTAGGTTAACTACCGGGCAATTGGACTATCTAGTTTAAGTAGCGGGCACTTGGACTACCAGGTTAATTAGCGGTCACTTGGATGATGCAGGTTCCCTAGCGGGTACTTGGACTATATAGGTTCCCTATGGGCACTTGGAACCTCTACTTTCCCTAAAGGGCACTTGGACTATGTAGGTTCCCTAGCGGGCACGTGGACTATGTATGTTTCTATCAGGCACTTGGACTATGTAGAATAACTAGCGGGCACTTGGACTATGTAGGTTCCCTATCGGGCACTTGGACTATGTAGGTTTCTATCAGGCACTTTGACTATGTAGATTAACTAGCGGGCACTTAGACTATGTACGTCCCCTAGTGGGCACTTCGACTATCTAGGTTAATAGCGGGCATTCGGTCTATCTACGTTACCTAGCGGGCACTTGGACTATGTAGGTCAACTAGCGGGCCCTTGGACTATCTAGGTTAGCTAAGGGCACTTGGATTATGTAAGTTAACTAGAGGGCACTTGGACTATGTAGGTTAACTAGCTGACACTTGGACGATCTAGGTTAACTAGCGGGCACTTGGACGATATAGGTTAACTACCGGGCACTTGGATTATCTAGGTTGGCTAGCGGGCACTTGAACTATGTAGGTTAACTAGTCGGCCCTTAGACTATCTAGGTTAGCTAACGGGCACTTGGACAATGTAGGTTAATTAGAGGGTACTTGGACTATGTAGGTTCCCCAGTGGGCATTTGGACTATCTTGGTTACCTATTGGGCACTTGAACTATCTATGTTACCTAGCGGGTACTTGGATTATCTAGGTTAACTACCGGGCACTTGGACTATCTAGGTTAACTAGCAGGCACTTGGACTATCTAGATTAACTACCGGGCACTTGGATGATGCAGGTTCCCTAGCGGGCACTTGGACAATCTAGGTTCCCTAACGGGCACTTGGACTATGTAGGTTCCTTAGCGGGCACTTGGACTATTTACGTCCCTTAGCGGGCACGTGGACTATGTAGGTTAACTAGCGTGCCCTTGGACTATGTAGGTTAACTAGACGGCACTTAGACTATCTAGGTTACCTAGCGGGCACTTGGACTATGTACATACCATAGTGGGCACTTGGACTATCTAGGTTACCTAGCGGGCACTTGTACTATGTACGTCCCTGAGTGGGCACTAGGACTATCTAGGATAACTAACGGGCACTAGGAATATCTAGGTTACCTAGCGGGCACTTGGACTATGTACGTTCCCTAGTGGGCACTTGGACTATCTAGGTTAATTAACGGGCACTAGGACTATCTAGGTTAACAAGCGGGCACTTGGTCTATCTAGGTCAACTAGCGGGCCCTTTGACTATGTAGGTTTAATAGCGGACACATGGACGATCTTGGTTAACTAGCGGGCCCTTGCACTATGTAGGTTAACTATCAGGTACTTGGATTAGCTAGGTTACCTAGTGGGCCCTTGAACTATGTAGGTTAACTAGTTGACCCTTGGACTATCTAGGTTAGCTAACGGGCACTTGGACTATATAGGTTGTTTAGCGGGCACTTGGACTATGTGGGTGCCCTAATGGGCATTTGGACTATATAGATAACCTAGCAGGCACTTGGACTTTGTAGGTTACCTACCGGGCACTTGGACTATCTAGGTTACCTAGCGGGCACTTGGACTATCTAGGTTTTCGTGCGGGCACTTGGACTATGTAGGTTACCTAGCGGGCACTTGGACTATGTAGGTTACCTAACGGGCACTTGGACTATCTAGTTTACCTAGCGTGCGCTGGGACTATGTAGGTTACCTAGCAGGCACTTGGACAGTCTAGGTTAACTAGCGGGCACTTGGACTATCTAGGTTAACGAATGGGCACTTGGACTATGTAGGTTACCTAGCGGGCACTTGGAGTATCTAGGTTACGTAGCGGGCACTTGGACTATGTAGGTGAACTAGAGGACATTAGGATGATCTAGGTTAACTAGTGGGCCCTTGGACTATGTAGGTTAACTAGCGGGCACCTGGATAATCTAGGTTAACTAGCGGGCAATTGTACGATCTAGGTTAAATGGCCGGCACTTGGACTATCAAGGTTAACTAGCGAATCCTTGGACTATGTAGGTTAACTAGCGGGCCCTTGGACTTGTAGCTTACCTAGCGGGCACTTGGACTATGTAGGTTACCTAGCGGGCACTTGGACTATCTAGGTTAGCGAACGGGGAATTGGACTATGTAGGTGACCTAGCAGGCACTTGTACTGTCTAGGTTACCTAGCGGGCACTTGGACTATCTAGGTTAACGAACGGGCACTTGGACTATGTAGGTTACCTAGCGGGCTCTTGGAATATGTAGGTTACTTAGCGGGCACTTGGACTATCTAGGTTACCTAACGGGCACTTCGACTATCTAGGTTACGTAGCGGGCACTTGGACTATGTAGGTTACCTACAGGACATTTGGATGATCTAGGTTAACTAGTGGGCCCTTAGACTATGTAGGTTAACTAGCGGGCACTTGGACTACCAGATTAATTAGCGGTCACTTGGAGGATGCAGGTTCCCTAGCGGGTACTTGGACTATATAGGTTCCCTATGGGCCCTTGGAACCTCTAATTTCCCTAAAGGGCACTTGGACTATGTAGGTTCCCTAGCGGGCACTTGGCCTATGTAGGTTAACTAGCAGGCCCTTGGACTATCTAGGTTACCTAGCGGGCACTTGGACGATGCAGGTTACCTAGTGGGCACTTGGACTATCTAGGTTCCCTAACGGGCACTTGGACTATGTAGGTTCCATAGCGGGCACTTGGACTATGTAGGTTCCCTATCGGGCACTTGGACTATGTAGGTTTCTATCAGGCACTTGGACTATGTAGATTAACTAGCGGGCACTTGGGCTATGTAGGTTCCCTATCGGGCACTTGGACTATGTAGGTTTCTATCAGGCACTTGGACTATGTAGATTAACTAGCGGGCACTTGGACTATGTAGGTTCCCTATCGGGCACTTGGACTATGTAGGTTTCTATCAGGCACTTTGACTATGTAGATTAACTAGCGGGCACTTAGACTATGTACGTCCCCTAGTGGGCACTTCGACTATCTAGGTTAATAGCGGGCATTCGGTCTATCTACGTTACCTAGCGGGCACTTGGACTATGTAGGTCAACTAGCGGGCCCTTGGACTATCTAGGTTAGCTAAGGGCACTTGGATTATGTAAGTTAACTAGAGGGCACTTGGACTATGTAGGTTAACTAGCTGACACTTGGACGATCTAGGTTAACTAGCGGGCACTTGGACGATATAGGTTAACTACCGGGCACTTGGATTATCTAGGTTGGCTAGCGGGCACTTGAACTATGTAGGTTAACTAGTCGGCCCTTAGACTATCTAGGTTAGCTAACGGGCACTTGGACAATGTAGGTTAATTAGAGGGTACTTGGACTAGGTAGGTTCCCCAGTGGGCATTTGGACTATCTTGGTTACCTATTGGGCACTTGAACTATCTATGTTACCTAGCGGGTACTTGGATTATCTAGGTTAACTACCGGGCACTTGGACTATCTAGGTTAACTAGCAGGCACTTGGACTATCTAGATTAACTACCGGGCACTTGGATGATGCAGCTTCCCTAGCGGGCACTTGGACTATCTAGGTTCCCTAAAGGCACTTGGACTATGTGGTTCCTTAGCGGGCACTTGGACTATTTACGTCCCTTAGCGGGCACGTGGACTATGTAGGTTAACTAGCGTGCCCTTGGACTATGCAGGTTAACTAGCCGGCACTTAGACTATCTAGGTTACCTAGCGGGCACTTGGACTATCTAGGTTCCCTAACGGGCACTTGGACTATGTACGTCCCTTAGCGGGCACTTGGAATATGTAGGTTAACTAGCGTGCCCTTGGACTATGTAGGTTAACTAGCCGGCACTTAGACTATCTAGGTTACCTAGCGGGCAGTTGGACTATGTACGTTCCCTAGCGGGCACTTAGACTATCTAGGTTAACTAGAGGGCCCTTGGTCTATCTAGGTTATCTAGCGGGCACTTGGACTATCTAGGTTAAGTAGCGGACCTTGGACTATGTAGGTTAACAAGCGGGCCCTTGGACTATGTAGGTTAACTAAGGGCACTTGGACTATCTAGATTAACTACCGGGTACTTGGTTGATGCAGGTTCCCTAGCGGGCACTTGGACTATCTCGGATCCCTAACGGACACTTTGACTATGTAGGTTCCCTAGTGGGCTCTGGGACTATATATGTTCCCTACGGGCACTTGGACTCTCTAGGTTCCCTAACGGGCACTTGGACTATGTACGTCCCCTAGCGGGCACTTGGACTATCTAGGTTAACTAGAGGGCCCTTGGACTATGTAGGTTAACTAGCGGGCACTTGGACTATCTAGGTTAAGTAGCGGACCTTGGACTATGTAGGTTAACAAGCGGGCCCTTGGACTGTGTAGGTTAACTAGCGGGCACATGGACGATCTAGGTTAACTACCGGGCACTTGGACTATCTAGTTTAACTAGCGGGCACATGGACTCTCTAGATTAACTACCGGGCACTTGGATGATGCAGCTTCCCTAGCGGGCACTTGGACTATCTAGGTTCCCTAAAGGCACTTGGACTATGTGGTTCCTTAGCGGGCACTTGGACTATTTACGTCCCTTAGCGGGCTCGTGGACTATGTAGGTTAACTAGCGTGCCCTTGGACTATGCAGGTTAACTAGCCGGCACTTAGACTATCTAGGTTACCTAGCGGGCACTTGGACTATGTACATACCATAGTGGGCACTTGGACTATCTAGGTTACCTAGCGGGCACTTGTACTATGTACGTCCCTTTGTGGGCACTAGGACTATCTAGGATAACTAACGGGCACTAGGAATATCTAGGTTACCTAGCGGGCACATGGACTATGTACGTTCCCTAGTGGGCACTTGGACTATCTAGATTAATTAACGGGCACTAGGACTATCTAGGTTAATTAGCGGGCACTTGGTCTATCTAGGTCAACTAGCGGGCCCTTGGACTATGTAGGTTTAATAGCGGACACATGGACGATCTTGGTTAACTAGCGGGCCCTTGCACTATGTAGGTTAACTATCAGGTACTTGGATTAGCTAGGTTACCTAGTGGGCCCTTGAACTATGTAGGTTAACTAGTTGACCCTTGGACTATCTAGGTTAGCTAACGGGCACTTGGACTATATAGGTTGTTTAGCGGGCACTTGGACTATGTGGGTGCCCTAATGGGCATTTGGACTATATAGATAACCTAGCAGGCACTTGGACTTTGTAGGTTACCTACCGGGCACTTGGACTATCTAGGTTACCTAGCGGGCACTTGGACTATCTAGGTTTTCGTGCGGGCACTTGGACTATGTAGGTTACCTAGCGGGCACTTGGACTATGTAGGTTACCTAACGGGCACTTGGACTATCTAGTTTACCTAGCGTGCGCTGGGACTATGTAGGTTACCTAGCAGGCACTTGGACAGTCTAGGTTAACTAGCGGGCACTTGGACTATCTAGGTTAACGAATGGGCACTTGGACTATGTAGGTTACCTAGCGGGCACTTGGAGTATCTAGGTTACGTAGCGGGCACTTGGACTATGTAGGTGAACTAGAGGACATTAGGATGATCTAGGTTAACTAGTGGGCCCTTGGACTATGTAGGTTAACTAGCGGGCACCTGGATAATCTAGGTTAACTAGCGGGCAATTGTACGATCTAGGTTAAATGGCCGGCACTTGGACTATCAAGGTTAACTAGCGAATCCTTGGACTATGTAGGTTAACTAGCGGGCCCTTGGACTTGTAGCTTACCTAGCGGGCACTTGGACTATGTAGGTTACCTAGCGGGCACTTGGACTATCTAGGTTAGCGAACGGGGAATTGGACTATGTAGGTGACCTAGCAGGCACTTGTACTGTCTAGGTTACCTAGCGGGCACTTGGACTATCTAGGTTAACGAACGGGCACTTGGACTATGTAGGTTACCTAGCGGGCTCTTGGAATATGTAGGTTACTTAGCGGGCACTTGGACTATCTAGGTTACCTAACGGGCACTTCGACTATCTAGGTTACGTAGCGGGCACTTGGACTATGTAGGTTACCTACAGGACATTTGGATGATCTAGGTTAACTAGTGGGCCCTTAGACTATGTAGGTTAACTAGCGGGCACTTGGACTACCAGATTAATTAGCGGTCACTTGGAGGATGCAGGTTCCCTAGCGGGTACTTGGACTATATAGGTTCCCTATGGGCCCTTGGAACCTCTAATTTCCCTAAAGGGCACTTGGACTATGTAGGTTCCCTAGCGGGCACTTGGCCTATGTAGGTTAACTAGCAGGCCCTTGGACTATCTAGGTTACCTAGCGGGCACTTGGACGATGCAGGTTACCTAGTGGGCACTTGGACTATCTAGGTTCCCTAACGGGCACTTGGACTATGTAGGTTCCATAGCGGGCACTTGGACTATGTAGGTTCCCTATCGGGCACTTGGACTATGTAGGTTTCTATCAGGCACTTGGACTATGTAGATTAACTAGCGGGCACTTGGGCTATGTAGGTTCCCTATCGGGCACTTGGACTATGTAGGTTTCTATCAGGCACTTGGACTATGTAGATTAACTAGCGGGCACTTGGACTATGTAGGTTCCTTATCGGGCACTTGGACTATGTAGGTTTCTATCAGGCACTTGGACTATGTAGATTAACTAGCGGGCACTTAGACTATGTACGTCCCCTAGTGGGCACTTCGACTATCTAGGTTAACTAGCGGGCACTCGGTCTATCTACGTTACCTAGCGGGCACTTGGACTATGTAGGTCAACTACCGGGCCCTTGGACTATCTAGGTTAGCTAAGGGCACTTGGATTATGTAAGTTAACTAGAGGGCACTTGGACTATGTAGGTTAACTAGCGGACACTTGGACGATCTAGGTTAACTAGCGGGCACTTGGACGATATAGGTTAACTACCGGGCACTTGGATTATCTAGGTTGGCTAGCGGGCACTTGAACTATGTAGGTTAACTAGTCGACCCTTAGACTATCTAGGTTAGCTAACGGGCACTTGGACAATGTAGGTTAATTAGAGGGTACTTGGGCTATGTAGGTTCCCCAGTGGGCATTTGGACTATCTTGGTTACCTATTGGGCACTTGAACTATCTATGTTACCTAGCGGGTACTTGGATTATCTAGGTTAACTACCGGGCACTTGGACTATCTAGGTTACCTAGCGGGCACTTGGATGATGCAGGTTCCCTAGCGGGCACTTGGACAATCTAGGTTCCCTAACGGGCACTTGGACTATGTAGGTTCCTTAGAGGGCACTTGGACTATGTACGTCCCTTAGCAGGCACTTGGAATATGTAGGTTAACGAGCGTGCCCTTGGACTATGTAGCTTAACTAGCCGGCACTTAATCTATCTAGGTTACCTAGCGGGCAGCTGGACTATGTACGTTCCCTACCGGGCACTTGGACTATCTAGGTTAACTAGCGGGCACTTGGACTATCCAGATTAACTACCGGGCACTTGGATGATGCAGGTTCCCTAGCGGGCACTTGGACTATCTAGGTTCCCTAACGGGCACTTGGACTATGTAGGTTCCTTAGCGGGCACTTGGACTATGTACGTCCCTTAGCGGGCACTTGGACTATGTAGGTTCCTTAGCGGGCACTTGGACTATGTAGGTTAACTACCCGGCACTTAGACTATCTAGGTTACCTAGCGGGCAGTTGGACTATGTACGTTCCCTAGCGGGCACTTGGACTATCTAGGTTATCTAGAGGGCCCTTGGTCTATCTAGGTTAACTAGCGGGCACTTGGACGATCTAGGTTAAGTAGCGGACCTTGGACTATGTAGGTTAACAAGCGGGCCCTTGGACTATGTACGTTAACTAGCGGGCACTTGGACGATCTAGGTTAACTACCGGGCACTTGGACTATCTAGGTTAACTAAGGGCACTTGGACTATCTAGATTAACTACCGGGCACTTGGATGATGCAGGTTCCCTAGCGGGCACTTGGACTATCTAGGTTCCCTAACGGGCACTTTGAATATGTAGGTTCCCTAGCGGGCTCTGGACTATATATGTTCCCTACAGGCACTTGAACTATCTAGGTTCCCTAACAGGCACTTGGAATATGTAGGATCCCTATCGGGCACTTAGACTATGTAGGTTCCTCAGCGGGCACTTGGACTATGTAGGCTACCTAGCGGGCATTTGGAGTATCTAGGTTACGTAGCGGGCACTTGGACTATGTAGGTGAACTAGAGGACATTAGGATGATCTAGGTTAACTAGTGGGCCCTTGGACTATGTAGGTTAACTAGCGGGCACTTGGACAATCTATGTTAACTAGAGGGCACTTGTACAATCTAGGTTAACTAGCCGGAACTTGGACTATCAAGGTTAACTAGCGAATCCTTGGACTATGTACGTTAACTAGCGGGCCCTTGGACTTGTAGCTTACCTAGCGGGCACTTGGACTATGTAGGTTACCTAGTGGCCACTTGGAGTATCTAGGTTAGCGAACGGGTAATTGGACTATGTAGGTGACCTAGCAGGCACTTGTACTGTCTTGGTTACCTAGCGGGCACTTGGACTATCTATGTTAACGAACGGGCACTTGGACAATGTAGGTTACCTAGCGGGCTCTTGGAATATGTAGGTTACGTAGCGGGCACTTGGACTATCTAGCTTACCTAACGGGCACTTCGACTATCTAGGTTACGTAGCGGGCACTTGGACTATGTAGGTTACCTACAGGACATTTGGATGATCTAGGTTAACTAGTGGGCCCTTGGACTATGTAGGTTAACTAGTGGGCACTAGGACGATCTAGGTTAACTGGCGGGCACTTGGACTATGTAGGTTACCTAGCAGGCACTTGCACTATCTAGGTTAGCGAACGGGGACTTGGACTATGTAGGTGACCTAGCAGTCACTTGGACTGTTTAAGTTACCTAGCGGCACTTGGACTATCTAGGTTAATGAACGGGCACTTGGACTATGTAGGTTACCTAGTGGGCACATGGGCTATGTATGTTAGCTAACGGGAACTTGGACTATCTAGGCTACCTAGCGGTCACTTGGACTATGTAGGTTACCTAGCGGGCACTTGGACTATCTAGGTTACCTAACGGGCACTAGGACTTTGTAGGTAACCTAGCAGGCACTTGGACGAACTAGGTTAACGAGCGGGCCCTTAGACTATGTAGGTTACCTAGCGGGCAATTGGACTACCTAGGTTAGCTAACAGGAACTCGGAAAATCTAGGTTACCTAGCAGGCAATTTGACTATGTAGGTTACCTAGCGGCACTTGGACTATATAGGTCACCTAACGGGCACTTTGACTATCTAGGTTACCTAGCGGGCACTTGGACTATGTAGGTTACCTAGCAGCACTTGGACTATCTAGGATACCTAAAGGGCACTTTGACTCTCTAGGTTACCTAGCGGGCACTTGGACTATGTAGGTTACCTAACGGGCACTTGGACTATGTAGGTTAACTAGCGGACACTTGGACGATCTAGGTTAACTAGCCGGCACTTGGAATATCTAGGTTAACTACCGGGCAATTGGACTATCTAGTTTAAGTAGCGGACACTTGGACTACCAGGTTAATTAGCGGTCACTTGGACGATGCAGGTTCCCTAGCGGCACTTGGACTATATAGGTTCCCTATGGGCACTTGGAACCTCTAGTTTCCCTAAAGGGCACTTGGACTATGTAGGTTCCCTAGCGGGCACTTGGACTATGTAGGTTACATCGCAGGCCCTTTGACTATCTAGGTTACCTAGCGGGCACTTGGACGATGCAGGTTCCCTAGCGGGCACTTGGACCATCTAGGTTCCCTAACGGGCACTTGGACTATGTATGTTCCATAGCGGGCACTTGGACTATGTAGGTTCCCTATCTGGCACTTGGACTATGTAGGTTTCTATCAGGCACTTGGACTACGTAGATTAACTTGCGGGCACTTGGACTATCTAGGTAACCTAGCGGGCACTTGGATTATGTACGTCCCCTAGTGGGCACTTCGACTATCTAGGTTAACCAGCGGGCACTCAGTCTATCTACGTTACCTAGCGGGCACTTGGACTATGTAGGTCAAGTAGCGGGCCCTTGGACTATCTAGGTTAGCTAAGGGCACTTGGATTATGTAAGTTAACTAGAGGGCACTTGGACTATGTACGTTAACTAGCGGACACTTGGACGATCTAGGTTAACTAGCGGGCACTTGGACGATATAGGTTAACTACCGGGCACTTGGATTATCTAGGTTGGCTAGCGGGCACTTGAACTATGTAGGTTAACTAGTCGGCCCTTCGACTATCTAGGTTAGCTAACGGGCACTTGGACAATGTAAGTTAATTAGAGGGTACTTGGACTATGTACGTTCCCCAGTGGGCATTTGGACTATCTTGGTTACCTATTGGGCACTTGAACTATCTATGTTACCTAGCGGGCAGTTGGACTATGTACGTTCCCTACCGGGCACTTGGACTATCTAGGTTAACTAGCGGGTACTTGGACTATCTAGATTAACTACCAGGCACTTGGATGATGCAGGTTCCCTAGCGGGCACTTGGACTATCTAGGTTCCCTAACGGGCACTTGGACTATGTACGTCCCTTAGCGGGCACTTGGAATATGTAGGTTAACTAGCGTGCCCTTGGACTATGTAGGTTAACTAGCCGGCACTTAGACTATCTAGGTTACCTAGCGGGCAGTTGGACTATGTATGTTCCCTAGCGGGCACTTAGACTATCTAGGTTAACTAGAGGGCCCTTGGTCTATCTAGGTTATCTAGCGGGCACTTGGACTATCTAGGTTAAGTAGCGGACCTTGGACTATGTAGGTTAACAAGCGGGCCCTTGGACTATGTAGGTTAACTAAGGGCACTTGGACTATCTAGATTAACTACCGGGTACTTGGTTGATGCAGGTTCCCTAGCGGGCACTTGGACTATCTCGGATCCCTATCGGGCACTTTGACTATGTAGGTTCCCTAGTGGGCTCTGGGACTATATATGTTCCCTACGGGCACTTGGACTCTCTAGGTTCCCTAACGGGCACTTGGACTATGTACGTCCCCTAGCGGGCACTTGGACTATCTAGGTTAACTAGAGGGCCCTTGGACTATGTAGGTTAACTAGCGGGCACTTGGACTATCTAGGTTAAGTAGCGGACCTTGGACTATGTAGGTTAACAAGCGGGCCCTTGGACTGTGTAGGTTAACTAGCGGGCACATGGACGATCTAGGTTAACTACCGGGCACTTGGACTATCTAGTTTAACTAGCGGGCACATGGACTCTCTAGATTAACTACCGGGCACTTGGATGATGCAGCTTCCCTAGCGGGCACTTGGACTATCTAGGTTCCCTAAAGGCACTTGGACTATGTGGTTCCTTAGCGGGCACTTGGACTATTTACGTCCCTTAGCGGGCACGTGGATTATGTAGGTTAACTAGCGTGCCCTTGGACTATGCAGGTTAACTAGCCGGCACTTAGACTATCTAGGTTACCTAGCGGGCACTTGGACTATGTACATACCCTAGTGGGCACTTGGACTATCTAGGTTACCTAGCGGGCACTTGTACTATGTACGTCCCTTTGTGGGCACTAGCACTATCTAGGATAACTAACGGGCACTAGGAATATCTAGGTTACCTAGCGGGCACATGGACTATGTACGTTCCCTAGTGGGCACTTGGACTATCTAGATTAATTAACGGGCACTAGGACTATCTAGGTTAATTAGCGGGCACTTGGTCTATCTAGGTCAACTAGCGGGCCCTTGGACTATGTAGGTTTAATAGCGGACACTTGGACGATCTAGGTTAACTAGCGGGCCCTTGCACTATGTAGGTTAACTATCGGGTACATGGACAATCTAGGTTAACTAGCGGGCACTTGGACGATATAGGTTAACTAGCGGGAACTTGGATTAGCTAGGTTACCTAGTGGGCCCTTGAACTATGTAGGTTAACTAGTTGACCCTTGGACTATCTAGGTTAGCTAACGGGCACTTGGACTATCTAGATTAACTACCGGGCACTTGGATGATGCAGGTTCCCTAGCGGGCACTTGGACTATCTAGGTTCCCTAACGGGCACTTTGACTATGTAGGTTCCCTAGCGGGCTCTGGGACTATATATGTTCCCTACGGGCACTTGAACTATCTAGGTTCCCTAACAAGCACTTGGAATATGTAGGATCCCTATCGGGCACTTAGATTATGTAGGTTCCTCAGCGGGCACTTGGACTATGTAGGTTCCCTATCGGGCACTTGGACTATGTAGGTTAACTAGCGGGCACGTGGCCGATCAATGTTAACTAGCGGGAACTTGGACTATCTAGGTTAACTAGCGGGCACTTGGACGATCTAAGTTAACTAGTGGGCACTGGTACAATGCAGGTTCCCTAGCGGGCACTTTGACTATGTAGGTTCCCTAGCGGGCACTTGGACAATATAGGTTCCCTACGGGCACTTGGACTATCTAGGTTCCCTAACGGGCACTTGGAATATGTAGGTTCCCTATCGGGCACTTGGACTATGTAGGTTCCTCAGCGGGCACTTGGACTATGTAGGTTAACTAGCGGGCACTTGGACTATCTAGGTTAACTAGCAGTCCCTGGGCTATGTAGGTTAACTAGCGGGCACTTGGACTATGTAGGTTAACTAGCAGGCCCTGGGCTATGTAGGTTAACTAGCGGGCACTTGGACTATGTAGGTTAACTAGCAGGCACTTGAACTATCAGGTTAACCAGCGGTCACTTGGACTATGTAGGTAACCTAGCGGGAACTTGGACTGTCTAGGTTACCTAGTGGGCACTTGGACTATCTAGGATAACAAACGGGCACTTGGACTATGTACGACCCCTATCGGGCACTTGGACTATCTAGGTTAACTAGAGGGAACTTGGACTATGTATGTCCCCTAGCGGGCACTTGGACTATCTAGGTTAACTAGAGGGCACTTGGAATATCTAGGTTAACTAGAGGGCCCTTGGACTATGTAGGTTAACTAGCAGGCACTTGGACTATCTAGGTTAAGTAGCGGACCTTGGACTATGTAGGTTAACAAGCGGGCCCTTGGACTATGTAGGTTAACTAGCGGGCACTTAGACGATCTAGGTTAACTAGCGGGCACATGGACTATCTAGGTTAACTAGCGGGCACTTGGACTATCTAGATTAACTAGCGGTCCCTTGGATGATGCAGGTTCCCTCGCGGGCACTTGGACTTTCTAGGTTCCCTAACGGGCACTTGGACTATGTAGGTTCCCTAGCGGGCACTTAGACTATGTACGTCCCTTAGCGGGCACTTGGACTATGTAGGTTCCCTATCGCGCTCTTGGACTATGTAGGTTAACTTGCGGGCCCTTGGACGATGTAGGTTAACTAGCGGGCACTTAGACTATCTAGGTTACCTAGCGGGCACTTGGACTATGTACATACCCTAGCGGGCACTTGGACTATCTAGGTTACCTAGCGGGCACTTGGACTATGTACGTCCCCTAGTGGGCACTGGGACTATCTAGGATAACTAACGGGTACTAGGACTATCTAGGTTAACTAGCGGGCACTTGGTGTATCTAGGTTACCTAGCGGGCACTTGGACTATGTAGGTAACCTAGCGGGCACTAGACAGTCTAGGGTACCTAGGAGGCACTTGGACTGTCTAGGTTAGCTAACAGGAAATTGGAATATCTAGGTTACCTTGTGGGCCCTTGGACTATGTAGGTTAACTAGCGGGCACTTGGACTACTAGGTTAACTTGCGGGTTCTTGGACTATGTAGGTTAACTAGCGGGCCCTTGGACTATGTAGGTTAACTAGCGGGCACTTGGATGATCAAGGTTAACTAGCGGGCACTTGGACTACCTAGATTAACTAGCAGGCACTTGGACTATCTAGGTTAACTAGCGGGCACTTGTACTATCTAGGTTAGCTAACGGGCACTTGGACTATCTAGGTTACCTAGCGGGCATTAGGACTATGTACGTCCCCTAGCGGGCCCTTGGACTATCTAGGTTAACTAGAGGGCCCTTGAACTATGTAGGTTAACTAGCGGGCACTTGGACTATCTAGGTTAAGTAGCGGACCTTGGACTATGTAAGTTAACAAGCGGGCCCTTGGACTATGTAGGTTAACCAGCGGGCACATGGACGATCTAGGTTAACTAACGGGCACTTGGAGTATCTAGGTTAACTAGCGTCACATGGACTATCTAGATTAACTACCGGGCACTTGGATGATGCAGGTTCCCTAGCGGGCACTTGGACTATCTAGGTTCCCTAACGGGCACTTGGACTATGTAGGTTCCTTAGCGGGCACTTGGACTATTTACGTCCCTTAGCGGGCACGTGGACTATGTACGTTAACTAGTGTGCCCTTGGACTATGTAGGTTAACTAGCCGGCACTTAGACTATCTAGGTTACCTAGTGGGCAAGTGGACTATGTACATACCCTAGTGGGCACTTGGACTATCTAGGTTACCTAGCGGGCACTTGTACTATGTATGTCCCCTAGTGGGCACTAGGACTATCTAGGATAACTAACGGGCACTAGGAATATCTAGGTTACCTAGCGGGCACTTGGACTATGTACGTTCCCTAGTGGGCACTTGGACTATCTAGGTTAATTAACGGGCACTAGGACTATCTAGGTTAACTAGCGGGCACATGGTCTATCTAGGTCAACTAACGGGCCCTTGGACTATGTAGGTTTAATAGCAGACACTTGGATGATCTAGGTTAACTAGCGGGCCCTTGCACTATGTAGGTTAACTATCGGGTACTTGGACAATCTAGTTTAACTAGCGGGCACTTGGACGATATAGGTTAACTAGCGGGCACTTGGATTAGCTAGGTTACCTAGTGGGCCCTTGAACTATGTAGGTTAACTAGTTGACCCTTGGACTATCTAGGTTAGCTAACGGGCACTTGGACTATATAGGTTACTTAGCGGGCATTTGGACTATGTGGGTGCCCTAGTGGGCATTTGGACTATATAGATTACCTAGCAGGCACTTGGACTTTGTAGGTTACCTAGCGGGCACTTGGACTATCTAGGTTTTCGAGCGGGCACTTGGACTATGTAGGTTACCTAGCGGGCACTTGGACTATGTAGGTTACCTAACGGGCACTTGGACTACCTAGTTTACCTAGCGTGCGCTGGGACTATGTAGGTTACCTAGGGGGCACAGGGACTATCTAGGTTAACGAATGGGCACTTGGACTATGTAGGTTACCTAGCGGGCACTTGGAGTATCTAGGTTACGTAGCGGGCACTTGGACTATGTAGGTGAACTAGAGGACATTAGGATGATCTACCTTAACTAGTGGGCCCTTGGACTATGTAGGTTAACTAGCGGGCACTTGGACAATCTAGGTTAACTAGCGGGAACTAGTACGATCTAGGTTAACTAGCCGGCACTTGGACTATCAAGATTAACTAGCGAATCCTTGGACTATGTAGGTTAACTAGCGGGCCCTTGGACTTGTAGCTACCTAGCGGGCACTTGAGCTATGTAGGTTACCTAGCGGGCACTTGTACTATCTGGGTTAGCGAACGGGGAATTGGACTATGTAGGTGACCTAGCAGGCACTTGTACTGTCTAGGTTACCTAGTGGGCACTTGGACTATCTAGGTTAACGAACGGGCACTTGGACTATGTAGGTTACCTAGCGGGCTCTTGGAATATGTAGGTTACCTAGCGGGCACTTGGACTATCTAGGTTACCTAATGGGCACTTCGACTATCTAGGTTACGTAGCGGGCACTTGGACTATGTAGGTTACCTACGGGACATTTGGATGATCTAGGTTAACTAGTGGGCCCTTGGACTATGTAGGTTAACTAGCGGGCACTTGGACGATCTAGGTTAACTAGCGGGCACTTGGACTATGTAGGTTACCTAGCAGGCACTTGCACTATCTAGGTTAGCGAACGGGGACTTGGACTATGTAGGTGACCTAGCAGGCACTTGGACTATGTAGGTTACCTAGCGGGCACTTGGACTATCTAGGTTACCTAACGGGCACTAGGACTTTGCAGGTAACCTAGCAGGCACTTGGACGAACTAGGTTAACGAGCGGGCCCGTAGACTATGTAGGTTACCTAGCGGGCACTTGGCCTATCTAGGTTAGCTAACAGGAACTTGGACTATCTAGGTTACCTAGCAGGCAATTTGACTATGTAGGTTACCTAGCGGCACTTGGACTATATAGGTCACCTAACGGGCACTTTGACTATCTAGGTTACCTAGCGGGCACTTGGACTATGTAGGTTACCTAGCAGCACTTGGACTATCTAGGATACCTAAAGCGCACTTTGACTCTCTAAGTTACCTAGCGGGCACTTGGACTATGTAGGTTACCTAACGGGCACTTGGACTATGTAGGTTAACTAGCGGACACTTGGACGATCTAGGTTAACTAGCCGGCACTTGGAATATCTAGGTTAACTACCGGGCAATTGGACTATCTAGTTTAAGTAGCGGACACTTGGACTACCAGGTTAATTAGCGGTCACTTGGACGATGCAGGTTCCCTAGCGGCACTTGGACTATATAGGTTCCCTATGGGCACTTGGAACCTCTAGTTTCCCTAAAGGGCACTTGGACTATGTAGGTTCCCCAGCGGGCACTTGGCCTATGTAGGTTAACTAGCAGGCCCTTGGACTATCTAGGTTACCTAGCGGGCACTTGGACGATGCATGTTCCCTAGCAGGCACATGGACTATCTAGGTTCCCTAACGGGCACTTGGACTATGTAGGTTCCATAGCGGGCACTTGGACTATGTAGGTTCCCTATCAGGCACTTGGACTATGTTGGTTTCTATCAGGCACTTGGACTATGTAGATTAACTAGCGGGCACTTGGTCTATCTAGGTAACCTAGCAGGCACTTGGACTATGTACGTCCCCTAGTGGGCACTTCGACTATCTATGTTAACTAGCGGGCACTCGGTCTATCTACGTTACCTAGCGGGCCCTTGGACTATGTAGGTCAACTACCGGGCCCTTGGACTATCTAGGTTAGCTAAGGGCACTTGGATTATGTAAGTTAACTAGAGGGCACTTGGACTATGTAGGTTAACTAGCGGACACTTGGACGATCTAGGTTAACTAGCGGGCACTTGGACGATATAGGTTTACTACCGGGCACTTGGATTATCTAGGTTGGCTAGCGGGCACTTGAACTATGTAGGTTAACTAGTCGGCCCTTAGACTATCTAGGTTAGCTAACGGGCACTTGGACAATGTAAGTTAATTAGAGGGTACTTGGACTATGTAGGTTCCCCAGTGGGCATTTGGACTATCTTGGTTACCTATTGGGCACTTGAACTATCTATGTTACCTAGCGGTTACTTGGACTATCTAGGTTAACTACCGGGCACTTGGACTATCTAGGTTAACTAGCGGGCACTTGGACTATCTAGATTAACTACCGGGCACTTGGATGATGCAGGTTCCCTAGCGGGCACTTGGACTATCTAGGTTCCCTAACGGGCACGTGGACTATGTAGGTTCCTTAGCGGGCACTTGGACTATGTACGTCATTTAGCGGGCACTTGGAATATATAGGTTAACTAGCGTGCCCTTGGACTATGTAGGTTAACTAGCCGGCACTTAGACTATCTAGGTTACCTAGCGGGCAGTTGGACTATGTACGTTCCCTACCGGGCACTTGGACTATCTAGGTTAACTAGCGGGCACTTGGACTATCTAGATTAACTACCGGGCACTTGGATGATGCAGGTTCCCTAGCGGGCACTCGGACTATCTAGGTTCCCTAACGGGCACTTGGACTATGTAGGTTCCTTAGCGGGCACTTGGACTGTGTACGTCCCTTAGCGGGCACTTGGACTATGTAGGTTAACTAGCGTGCCCTTGGACTATGTATGTTAACTAGCCGGCACTTAGACTATCTAGGTTACCTAGCGGGCAGTTGGACTATGTAGGTTACCTAGCTTGCAGTTGGACTATGTACGTTCTCTAGCGGGCAATTGGACTATCTAGGTTATCTAGAGGGCCCTTGGTCTATCTAGGTTAACTAGCGTTCACTTGGACTATCTAGGTTAAGTAGCGGACCTTGGACTATGTAGGTTAACAAGCGGGCCCTTGGACTATGTAGGTTAACTAGCGGGCACTTGGACGATCTAGGTTAACTAGCGGGCACTTGGACGATCTAGGTTAACTAGCGGGCACTTGGACTATCTAGATTAACTACCGGCACTTGGATGATGCAGGTTCCCTAGCGGGCACTTGGACTATCTAGGTTCCCTAACGCGCACTTTGACTATGTAGGTTCCCTAGCGGGTCTGGGACTATATATGTTCCCTACGGGCACTTGAACTATCTAGGTTCCCTAACAGGCACTTGGAATATGTAGGATCCCTATCGGACACTTAGACTATGTAGGTTCCTCAGCGGACACTTGGACTATGTAGGTTACCTAGCGGGCACTTGGAGTATCTAGGTTACATAGCGGGCACTTGGACTATGTAGGTGAACTAGAGGACATTAGGATGATCTAGGTTAACTAGTGGGCCCTTGGACTATGTAGGTTAACTAGCGGGCACTTGGACAATCTAGGTTAACTAGCGGGCACTTGTACGATCTAGGTTAACTAGCCGGCACTTGGACTATCAAGGTTAACTAGCGAATCCTTGGACTATGTATGTTAACTAGCGGGCCCTTGGACTTGTAGCCTACCTAGCGGGCACTTGGACTATGTAGGTTACCTAGCCGGCACTTGGAGTATCTAGGTTAGCGAACGGGGAATTGGACTATGTAGGTGACCTAGCAGGCACTTGTACTGTCTAGGTTACCTAGAGCGCACTTGGACTATCTAAGTTAATGAACGGGCACTTGGACTATGTAGGTTACCTAGCGGCACATGGGCTATGTATGTTAGCTAATGGGAACTTGGAATATCTAGGCTACCTAGCGGTCACTTTGACTATGTAGGTTACCTAGCGGGCACTTGGACTATCTAGGTTACCTAACGGGCACTAGGACTTTGCAGGCAACCTAGCAGGCACTTGGACGAACTAGGTTAACGAGCGGGCCCTTAGACTATGTTGGTTACCTAGCGGGCACTTGGACTATCTAGGTTAGCTAACAGGAACTTGGACTATCTAGGTTACCTAGCAGGCAATTTGACTATGTAGGTTACCTAGCGGCACTTGGACTATATAGGTTACCTAACGGGCACTTTGACTATCTAGGTTACCTAGCGGGCACTTGGACTATGTAGGTTACCTAGCAGCACTTGGACTATCTAGGATACCTAAAGGGCACTTTGACTATCTAGGTTACCTAGCGGGCACTTGGACTATGTAGGTTACCTAACGGGCACTTGGACTATGTAGGTTAACTAGCGGACACTTGGACGATCTAGGTTAACTAGCCGGCACTTGGAATATCTAGGTTAACTACCGGGCAATTGGACTATCTAGTTTAAGTAGCGGGCACTTGGACTATCAGGTTAATTAGCGGTCACTTGGACGATGCAGGTTCCCTAGCGGGCACTTGGACTATATAGGTTCCCTATGGGCACTTGGAACCTCTAGTTTCCCTAAAGGGCACTTGGACTATGTAGGTTCCCTAGCGGGCACTTGGCCTATGTACATTAACTAGCAGGCCCTTGGACTATCTAGATTCCCTAGCGGGCACTTGGACTATCTAGGTTCCCTAAAGGGCACTTGGACTATGTAGGTTCCCTATCGGGCACATGGACTATGTAGGTTTCTATCAGGCACTTGGACTATGTAGATTAACTAGGGGGCACTTGGAATATCTAGGTAACCTAGCGGGCACTTGGACTATGTACGTCCCCTAGTGGGCACTTCGACTATCTAGGTTAACTAGCGTGCCCTTGGACTATGTAGGTTAATTAGCCGGCATTTTAGACTTTCTAGGTTACCTAGCGGACAGTTGGACTATGTACGTTCCCTACCGGGCACTTGGACTATCTAGGTTAACTAGCGGGCACTTGGACTATCTAGATTAACTACCGGGCACTTGGATGATGCAGGTTCCCTAGCGGGCACTTGGACTATGTAGGTTCCCTAACGGGCACTTGAACTATGTAGGTTCCTTAGCGGGAACTTGGACTATGTACGTCCCTTAGCGGGCACTTGGACTATGTAGGTTAACTAGCATGCCCTTGGACTATGTAGGTTAACTAGCCGGCACTTAGATTATCTAGGTTACCTAGCGGGCAGTTGGACTATGTACGTTCCCTAGCGGGCACTTGGACTATCTAGGTTATCTAGACGGCCCTTGGTCTATCTAGGTTAACTAGCGGGCCCTTGGACTATCTAGGTTAAGTAGCGGACCTTGGACTATATAGGTTAACAAGCGGGCCCTTGGACTATGTAGGTTAACTAGCGGGCACTTGGACGATCTAGGTTAACTAGCGGGCACTTGGACTATCTAGGTTAACTAAGGGCACTTGGACTATCTAGGTTAACTACCGGGCACTTGGATGATGCAGGTTCCCTAGCGGGCACTTGGACTATCTAGGTTCCCTAACGGGCACTTTGACTATGTAGGTTCCCTAGCGGGCTCTGGGACTATATATGTTCCCTACGGGCACTTGAACTATCTAGGTTCCCTAACAAGCACTTGGAATATGTAGGATCCCTATCGGGCACTTAGACTATGTAGGTTCCTCAGCGGGCAATTGGACTATGTAGGTTCCCTATCGGGCACTTGGACTATGTAGGTTAACTAGCGGGCACGTGGCCGATCAAGGTTAACTAGCGGGAACTTGGACTATCTAGGTTAACTAGCGGGCACTTGGACGATCTAAGTTAACTAGTGGGCACTGGTACAATGCAGGTTCCCTAGCGGGCACTTTGACTACGTAGGTTCCCTAGCGGGCACTTGGACTATATAGGTTCCCTACGGGCACTTGGACTATCTAGGTTCCCTAAAGGGCACTTGGAATATGTAGGTTCCCTATCGGGCACTTGGACTATGTAGGTTCCTCAGCGGGCACTTGGACTATGTAGGTTAACTAGCGGGCACTTGGACTATCTAGGTTAACTAGCAGTCCCTGGGCTATGTAGGTTAACTAGCGGGCACTTGGACTATGTAAGTTAACTAGCAGGCCCTGGGCTATGTAGGTTAACTAGCGGGCACTTGGACTATGTAGGTTAACTAGCAGGCACTTGAACTATCAGGTTAACCAGCGGTCACTTGGACTATGTAGGTAACCTAGAGGGAACTTGGACTGTCTAGGTTACCTAGTGGGCACTTGGACTATCTAGGATAACAAACGGGCACTTGGACTATGTATGACCCCTATCGGGCACTTGGACTATCTAGGTTAACTAGAGGGCACTTGGAATATCTAGGTTAACTAGAGGGCACTTGGACTATGTAGGTTAACTAGCGGGCACTTGGACTTTCTAGGTTAAGTAGCGGACCTTGGACTATGTAGGTTAACAAGCGGGCCCTTGGACTATGTAGGTTAACTAGCGGGCACTTAGACGATCTATGTTAACTAGCGGGCACTTGGACTATCTAGGTTCCCTAACGGGCACTTGGACTATGTAGGTTCCCTAGCGGGCACTTAGACTATGTACGTCCCTTAGCGGGCACTTGGACTATGTAGGTTCCCTATCGCGCACTTGGACTATGTAGGTTAACTTGCGGGCCCTTGGACTATGTAGGTTAACTAGCGGGAACTTAGACTATCTAGGTTAACTAGCGGGCACTTGGACTATATAGGTCAAGTAGCGGGCCCTTGGACTATCTAGGTTAGCTAGGGGCACTTGGATTATGTAAGTTAACTAGAGGACACTTGGACTATGTAGGTTAACTAGCGGACACTTGGACGATCTAGGTTAACTAGCGGGCACTTGGACGATATAGGTTAACTACCGGGCACTTGGATTATCTAGGTTGGCTATCGGGCACTTGAACTATGTAGGTTAACTAGTCGGCCCTTAGACTATCTAGGTTAGCTAACGGGCACTTGGACAATGTAGGTTAATTAGAGGGTACTTGGACTATGTAGGTTCCCCAGTGGGCATTTGGACTATCTTGGTTACCTATTGGGCACTTGAACTATCTATGTTACCTAGCGGGCAGTTGGACTATGTACGTTCCCTACCGGGCCCTTTGACTATGTAGGTTAACTAGCGGGCACTTGGACGATCTAGGTTAACTAGCGTGCACTTGGACTATGTAGGTTACCTAGCAGGCACTTGCACTATCTAGGTTAGCGAACGGGGACTTGGACTATGTAGGTCACCTAGCAGGCACTTGGACTGTCTAAGTTACCTAGCGGGCACTTGGACTATCTAGGTTAATGAACGGGCACTTGGACTATGTAGGTTACCTAGCGGGCACATGGGCTATGTATGTTAGCTAATGGGAACTTGGAATATCTAGGCTACCTAGCGGTCACTTGGACTATGTAGGTTACCTAGCGGGCACTTGGACTATCTAGGTTAACTAACGGGCACTAGGACTTTGCAGGTAACCTAGCAGGCACTTGGACGAACTAGGTTAACGAGCGGGCCCTTAGACTATGTTGGTTACCTAGCGGGCACTTGGACTATCTAGGTTAGCTAACAGGAACTTGGACTCTCTAGGTTACCTAGCAGGCAATTTGACTATGTAGGTTACCTAGCGGCACTTGGACTATATAGGTTACCTAACGGGCACTTTGACTATCTAGGTTACCTAGCGGACACTTGGACTATGTAGGTTACCTAGCAGCACTTGGACTATCTAGGATACCTAAAGGGCACTTTGACTATCTAGGTTACCTAGCGGCCACTTGGACTATGTAGCTTACCTAACGGGCACTTGGACTATGTAGGTTAGCTAGCGGAGACTTGGACGATCTAGGTTAACTAGCCGGCACTTGGAATATCTAGGTTAACTACCGGGCAATTGGACTATCTAGTTTAAGTAGCGGGCACTTGGACTACCAGGTTAATTAGCGGTCACTTGGACGATGCAGGTTCCCTAGCGGGCACTTGGACTATATAGGGTCCCTATGGTCACTTGGAACCTCTAGTTTCCCTAAAGAGCACTTAGACTATGTAGGTTCCCTAGCGGGCACTTGGCCTATGTAGTTTAACTAGCAGGCCCTTGGACTATCTAGGTTACCTAGCGGGCACTTGGACGATGCAGATTCCCTAGCGGGCATTTGGACTATCTAGGTTCCCTAACGTGCACTTGGACTATGTAGGTTCCATAGCGGGCACTTGGACTATGTAGGTTCTCTATCGGGCACCTGGACTATGTAGGTTTCTATCAGGCACTTGGACTATGTAGATTAACTAGCGGGCACTTGGACTATCTAGGTAACCTAGCGGGCACTTGGACTATGTACGTCCCCTAGTGGGCACTTCGACTATCTAGGTTAACTAGCGGGCACTCGGTCTATCTACGTTACCTAGCGGGCAATTGGACTATGTAGGTCAACTAGCGGGCCCTTGGACTATCTAGGTTAGCTAAGGGCACTTGTACGATATAGGTTAACTACCGGGCACTTGGATTATCTAGGTTGGCTAGCGTGCACTTCAACTATGTAGGTTAACTAGTCGGCCCTTAGACTATATAGGTTAGCTAACGGGCACTTGGACAATGTAGGTTAATTAGAGGGTACTTGGACTATGTAGGTTCCCCAGTGGGCATTTGGACTATCTTGGTTACCAATTGGGCACTTGAACTATCTATGTTACCTATCTGTTACTTGGACTATCTAGGTTAACTACCGGGCACTTGGACTATCTAGATTAACTACCGGGCAATTGGATGATGCAGGTTCCCTAGCAGGCACTTGGACTAATTAGGTTCCCTAACGGGCACTTGGTCTATGTAGGTTCCTTAGGGGGCACTTGGACTATATACGTCCCTTAGCGGGCACTTGGACTATGTAGGTTAACTAGCGTGTCCTTGGACTATGTAGGTTAACTAGCCGGCACTTAGACTATCTAGGTTACCTAGCGGGCAGTTGGACTATGTACGTTCCTTACCGGGCACTTGGACTATCTAGGTTAACAAGTGGGCACTTGGACTGTCTAGATTAACTACCGGGCACTTGGATGATGCAGGTTCCCTAGCGGGCACTTGGACTATCCAGGTTCCCTAACGGGCACTTTGAATATGTAGGTTCCCTAGCGGGCTCTGGGACTATATATGTTCCCTACGGGCACTTGAACTATCTAGGTTCCCTAAAAGCACTTGGAATATGTAGGATACCTATCGGGCACTTAGACTATGTAGGTTCCTCAGCGGGCACTTGGACTATGTAGGTTCCCTATCGGGCACATGGACTATGTAGGTTAACTAGCGGGTACTTGGACGATCAAGGTTAACTAGCGGGAACTTGGACTATCTAGGTTAACTAGCGGGCACTTGGACGATCTAGGTTAACTAGCGGGCACTGGTACAATGCAGGTTCCCTAGCGGGCACTTTTACTATGTAGGTTCCCTAGCGGGCACTTGGACTATATAGGTTCCCTTCGTGCACTTGGACTATCTAGGTTCCCTAACGGGCACTTGGAATATGTAGGTTCCCTATCGGGCACTTGGACTATGTAGGTTACCTAGCGGCACTTGGACTATATAGGTTACCTAACGGGCATTTTGACTATCTAGGTTACCTAGCGGGCACTTGGACTATGTAGGTTAACTAGCGGACACTTGGACGATCTAGGTTAACTAGCCAGCATTGGAATATCTAGGTTAACTAGGGGGCCCTTGGACTATGTAGGTTAACTAGCGGGCACTTGGACTATCTAGGTTAACTAGCGGGTTCTTAGACTATGTAGGTTAACTAGCGGGCCCTTGGACTATGTAGGTTAACTAGCGGGCACTTGGACGATCTAGGTTAACTACCGGGCAATTGGACTGTCTAGTTTAAGTAGCGGGCACTTGGACTATCAGGTTAATTAGCAGTCACTTGGACGATGCAGGTTCCCTAGCGGGCACTTGGAACCTCTAGTTTCCCTAAAGGGCACTTGGACTATGTAGGTTCCCTAGCGGGCACTTGGCCTATGTAGGTTAACTAGCAGGCCCTTGGACTATCTAGGTTACCTAGCGGGCACTTGGACGATGCAGGTTCCCTAGTGGGCACTTGGACTATATAGGTTCCCTATGGGCACTTGGAACCTCTAGTTTCCCTAAAGGGCACTTGGACTATGTAGGTTCCCTAGCGGGCACTTGGCCTATGTAGGTTAACTAGCAGGCCCTTGGACTATCTAGGTTACCTAGCGGGCACTTGGACGATGCAGGTTCCCTAGTGGGCACTTGGACTATCTAGGTTCCCTAACGGGCACCTGGACTATGTAGGTTCCATAGCGGGCACTTGGACTATGTAGGTTTCTATCAGGCACATGGACTATTTAGATTAACTAGCGGGCACTTGGACTATCTAGGTAACCTAGCGGGCACTTGGACTATGTACGTCCCCTAGTGGGCACTTCGACTATCTAGGTTAACTAGCGGGAACTCGGTCTATCTACGTTACCTAGCGGGCACTTGGACTATGTAGGTCAACTAGCGGGCCCTTGGACTATCTAGGTTACTAAGGGCACTTGGATTATGTAAGTTAACTAGAGGGCACTTGGACTATGTAAGTTAACTAGCGGACACTTGGACGATCTAGGTTAACTAGCGGGCACTTGGACGATATAGGTTAACTACCGGGCACTTGGATTATCTAGGTTGGCTAGCGGGCACTTGAACTATGTAGGTTAACTAGTCGGCCCTTAGACTATCTAGGTTAGCTAACGGGCACTTCGACAATGTAGGTTAATTAGAGGGTACTTGGACTATGTAGGTTCCCCAGCGGGCATTTGGACTATATAGATTACCTAGCGGGCACTTGGACTATGTAGGTTACCTAGCGGGCACTTGGACTATCTTGGTTACCTATTGGGCACTTGAACTATCTATGTTACCTAGCGGGCAGTTGGACTATGTACGTTCCCTACCGGGCACTTGGACTATCTAGGTTAACTAGCGGGCACTTGGACTATCTAGGTTCCCTAACGGGCACTTGGACTATGAAGGTTCCTTAGCGGGCACTTGGACTATATACGTCCCTTAGCGGGCACTTGGACTATGTAGGTTAACTAGAGGGCCCTTGGTCTATCTAGGTTAACTAGCGGGCACTTGGACTATCTAGGTTAAGTAGCGGACCTTGGACTATGTAGGTTAACAAGCGGGCCCTTGGACTATGTAGGTTAACTAACAGGAACTTGGACGATCCAGGTTAACTAGCGGGCACTTGGACTATCTAGGTTAACTAAGGGCACTTGGACTATCTAGATTAACTACCGGGTTCTTGGATGATGCAGGTTCCCTAGCGGGCACTTGGACTATCTAGGTTCCCTGACGGGCACTTTGACTATGTAGGTTCCCTAGCGGGCTCTGGACTATATATGTTCCCTACGGGCACTTGAACTATCTAGGTTCCCTAACAGGCACTTGGAATATGTAGGTTCCCTATCGGGCACTTGGACTATGTAGGTTCCTCAGCGGGCACTTGGACTATGTAGGTTCCCTATCGGGCACATGGACTATGTAGGTTAACTAGCGGGCACTTGGACGATCAAGGTTAACTAGCGGGAACTTGGACCATCTAGGTTAACTAGCGGGCACTTGGACGATCTAGGTTAACTAGCGGGCACTTGTTCAATGCAGGTTCCCTAGCGGGCACTTTGACTATGTAGGTTCCCTAGCGGGCTCTTGGACTATATAGGTTCCCTACGGGCACTTGGAGTATCTAGGTTCCCTAACGGGCACTTGGAAAATGTATGTTCCCTATCGGGCACTTGAACTATGTAGGTTCCTCAGCGGGCACGTGGACTATCTAGGTTAACTAGCAGTCCCTGGGCTATGTAGGTTAACTGGCGGGCACTTGGACTATGTAGGTTAACTAGCAGTCCCTGGGCTATGTAGGTTAACTATCGGGCACTTGGACTATGTAGGTTAACTAGCAGGCACTTGAACTATCAGGTTAACCAGCGGTCACTTGGACTATGTAGGTAACCTAGCGGGAACGTGGACTGTCTAGGTTACCTAGTGGGCACTTGGACTATCTAGGATAACAAACGGGCAATTGGACTATGTACGACCCCTAGCGGGCACTTGGACTATCTAGGTTAACTAGAGGGCACTTGGACTATGTACGTCCCCTAGCGGGCACTTGGACTATCTAGGTTAACTAGAGGGCACTTGGAATATCTAGGTTAACTAGAGGGCACTTGGACTATGTAGGTTAACTAGCGGGCACTTGGACTATCTAGGTTAAGTTGCGGACCTTGGACTATGTAGGTTAACAAGCGGGCACTTGGACTATGTAGGTTAACTAGTGGGCACTTAGACGATCTAGGTTAACTAGCGGGCACTTGGACTATCTAGGTTAACTAGCGGGCACTTGGACTATCTAGATTAACTAGCGGTCCCTTGGATGATGCAGGTTCCCTAGCGGGCACTTGGACTATCTAAGTTCCGTAACGGGCACTTGGACTATGTATGTTCCCTAGCGGGCATTTAGACTATGTACGTCCCTTAGCGGACACATGGACTATGTAGGTTCCCTATCGCGCACTTGGACTATGTAGGTTAACTTGCGGGCCCTTGGACTATGTAGGTTAACTAGCGGGCACTTAGAATATCTAGTTTACCTAGCGGGCACTTGGACTATGTACATACCCTATCGGGCACTTGGACTATCTAGGTTACCTAGCGGGCACTTGGACTATGTACGTCCCATAGTGGGCACTGGGACTATCTAGGATAACTAACGGGTACTAGGATTATCTAGGTTAACTAGCGGGCACTTGGTGTATCTAGGTTACCTAGCGGGCACTTGGACTATGTAGGTAACCTAGCGGGCACTGGACAGTCTAGGGTACCTAGCGGGCACTTGGACTGTCTAGGTTAGCTAACAGGAAATTGGAATATCTAAGTTACCTTGCGGGCCCTTGGCCTATGTAGGTTAACTAGCGGGAACTTGGACTATGTAGGTAACCTAGCGGGCACTAGACAGTCTAGGGTACCTAGCGGGCACCTGGACTGTCTAGGTTAGCTAACAGGAAATTGGAATATCTAGGTTACCTTGCGGGCCCTTGGACTATGTAGGTTAACTAGCGGGCACTTGGACTATCTAGGTTAACTTGCGGGTTCTTGGACTATGTAGGTTAACTAGCGGGCCCTTGGACTATGTAGGTAAACTAGCGGGCACTTGGACGATCAAGGTTAACTAGCGGGCACTTGGACTACCTAGGTTAACTAGCGGGCACTTGGACTATCTAGGTTAACTAGCGGGCACTTGGACTATCTAGGTTAGCTAACGGGCACTTGAACTATCTAGGTTACCTAGCGGGCACTTGGACTATGTACGTCCCCTAGCGGGCACTTGGACTATCTAGGTTAAGTAGAGGGCCCTTGGACTATGTAGGTTAACTAGCGGGCACTTGGATTATCTAAGTTAAGTAGCGGACCTTGGACTATGTAGGTTAACAAGCGGGCCCTTGGACTATGTAGGTTACCTAGAGGGCACTTGGACTATCTAGGTTACCTAACAGGCACTTTGACTATCTAGGTTACCTAGCGGGCACTTTGATATGTAGGTTACCTAGCGGGCACTTGGACGATCTAGGTTAACTAGCGGGCACTTGGACAATGTAGGTTAGCTACCAGGCACTTGAACTATGTAGGTTATATAGTGGGCCCTTAGACTATCTAGGTTAGCTAGCGGGCACTTGGACTATGTAGGTTAATTAGCGGGTATTTCGACTATATAGGTGCCCTAGCGGGCATTTGGACTATATAGATTACCTAGGGGGCACTTTGACTTTGTAGGTTACGTAGGGGGTACTTGGACTATCTAGGTTACCTAGCGTGCACTTGAACTATCTAGGTTAACTAACGGGCAATTGGACTATGTAGGTTAACTAGCGGACACTTGGACGAACTAGGTTAACAAGCGGGCCCTTGGACTATGTAGGTTACCTAGCGGGCACTTGAACTATCTAGGTTAGCTAACAGGAACTTGGACTATATAGGTTACTAGCGGGCACTTTGACTATGTAGGTCACCTAGCGGGCACTTGGACTATCTAGGTTAGCTAACGGGCACTTTGACTATCTAGGTTACCTAGCGGGCACTTAGACTATGTAGGTTACCTAGCGGGCACTTGGAGTATCTACGTTAGCTAACGGGAACTTGGACTATCTAGGTTACCTAGTGGGCACTTTGACTATGTAGGTTACCTAGCAGGCACTTGGACTATCTAAGTTAGCTAAAAGGAACTTGGACTATCTAGGTTACCTAGCGGGCACTAGGACTATGTAGGTTACCTAACGGGCACTTGGACTATGTAGGTTAACTAGCGGACACTTGGACGATCTAGGTTAACTAGCCGGCACTTGGAATATCTAGGTTAACTAGCGGGCACTTGGACTATCTAGGTTAACTAGCTGGTTCTTGGACTATGTAGGTTAACTAGCGGGCCCTTGGACTATGTAGGTTAACAAACGGGCACTTGGACGATCTAGGTTAACTAGCGGGCAATTGGACTATATTGTTTAACTAGCGGGCACTTGGACGATGCAGGTTCCCTAATGGGCACTTTGCCTATGTAGGTTCTCTAGCGGGAACTTGGACTATATAGGTTCCCTATGGGCACTTGGACTCTCTAGTTTCCCTAAAGGGCACTTGGATTATGTAGGTTCCCTAGCGGGCACTTGGACTATGCAGATTCCGTATCGGGCACTTGGACTATGTAGGTTATCTAGCAGGCCCTTGGACTCTCTAGGTTACCTGGCGAGCACTTGGACGATGCAGGTTCCCTAGTGGGCACTTGGGCTGTCCAGGTTCCCTAACGGGCACTTGGACTGTGTAGGTTCCATAGGGGGCACTTGGACTATATAGGTTCCCTATTGGGCACTTGGAGTATGTAGGTTTGTATCGGGCATTGGGACTATGTAGGTTAACTACCGGGCACTTGGACATCTAGGTTACCTAGCGGGCACTTGCTCTATTTACATACCCTAGCTGGCACTTGGACTATGTAGGTTACCTAGCGGGCCCTTGGACTATCTAGGTTAGCTAGCGGGCACTTGAACTATGTAGGTTAACTAGTGGGCCCTTAGACTATCTAGGTTAGCTAACGGGCACTTGGACAATATAGGTTAATTAGCCCGTACTTGGACTATGTAGGTCAACTAACGGGCCCTTGGACTATCTAGGTTAGTTAAGGGGCACTTGGATTATGTAGGTTAACTAGCGGGCACTTGGAAAATGTAGGTTAACTAGCGGACACTTGGACGATCTAGGTTAACTAGTGGGCCCTTTCACTATGTAGGTTAACTAGCGGTCCCTTGGACTATGTAGGTTAACTAGCGGGCACTTGGACGATCTAGGTTAACTAGCGGGCACTTGGACTATGTAGGTTAGCTAGCGGGCACTTGAACTATGTAGGTTAACTAGTGGGCCCTTAGACTATCTAGGTTAGCTAGCGGGCACTTGGACTATGTAGGTTAAAGAGCGGGTATTTCGACTATGTAGGTGCCCTAGCGGGCATTTGGACTATATAGATTACCTAGGGGGTACTTGGAAATTGTAGGTTACATAGCGGGCACTTGGACTATCTAGGTTACCTAGCGTGCACTTGAACTATCTACGTTACCTAGCGGGTACTTGGACTATCTAGGTTAACTAGCGGGCACTTGGACTATCTAGGTTAACTAACGGGCACTTGGACAATGTAAGTTCCCTAGCGGGCACTTGGATTATGTAGGTTCCCTATCAGGCACATGGACTATGTAGGTTACTAGCGGGCATTTGGACTATGTAGGTTACCTAACGGGCACTTGGACTATCTAGGTTATGTAACGGGCACTTGGACTATCTAGGTTACCTAGTGGGAACTTGGACTATGTAGGTTACCTATCGGGCACTTTGACTATCTTGGTTATTTAGAGGGCACTTGGACTATGTAGGTTAACTTGCGGACACTTGGACGAACTAGGTTAATGAGCGGGTCCTTGGACTATGTAGGTTACCTAGCGGGCACATGGACTATCTAGGTTAGCTAACAGGAACTTGGACTATCTAGGTTACCTAGAAGGCACTTTGACTATTTAGGTCACCTAGCGGGCACTTGGACTATCTAGGTTACCTAACGGGCACTTGGACTATGCAGGTAACCTAGCGGGCAGTTGGACTGTCTAGTTCATCTAGCGGCGACATGGATTTCTAGGTTAACGAACGGGCACTTGGACTATGTAGGTTGCCTAGCGGGCACTTAGACGATCTATGTTAGGTAACGGGCACTAGGACTATCCAGGTTACCTAGCGGGCACTTGGACTATTTAGGTTAACTAGCGGGCACTTGGACTATCTAAGTTAACTAGCGGGCACTTGGGCGATGCAGGTTCTCTAGCGGGCACTTGGACTATATAGGTTCCCTAACGGGCACTTGGACTATGGAGGTTCCCTAGCGGGCACTTGGACTATGTAAGTCCCGTAGAGGGCACTTGGACTATGTTGGTTTCCTATCTGGCTCTTGGACTATGGTGGTTAACTAGCGGGCCTTGGACTATGTAGGTTAACTAGCGGGCACTTAGACTATCTAGGTTACCTAGCGGGCACTTGGACTATGTACATACCCTAGCGGGCACTTGCACTATCTAAGTTACCTAGCGGGCACATGGACTATGTACGTCCCCTAGTGGGCACTTGGACTATCTAAGTTACTTAGCGGGCACTTGGACTATGTAGGTTAACTAGAGGGCACTGGGACTATGTAGGTTAACTAGCAGACACTTGGACGATCTAGGTTATCTAGTGGGCCCTTGCACTATGTAGGTTAACTAGCGGGTCCTTGTATTATGTAGGTTTACTAGCAGGCACTTGGACTATCTAGGTTAACTAGCGGGCACTTGGACTATGTAGTTTCCCTAGCGGGCATTTGGACTATTTAGGTTACCTAGCGGGAAATTGGACTATGTAGGTTGCCTATCGGGCACTTGGACTATGTAGGTTAACTAGCGGGCACTTGGATTGTCAAGGTTACCTAGTGGGCACTTTGAAGATCTAGGTTAGCAAACGGGCACTTGGAATATGTAGGTTACCTAGCAGGCACTTGGACTGTCTAGGTTACTTAGCGGGCACTTGGACTATCTAGGTTAACGAACGGGCACTTGGACTATGTGGTTACGTAGCGGGCACTTGGACTATCTATGTTAGCTAACGGGCACTTGGAGTATCTAAGTTACCTAGTGGGCACTTGGAATATGTAGGTTACCTAGCAGGCACTTGGACTGTCTAGGTTTCCTAGCGGGCACTTGGACTATCTAGGTTAACAAACGGGCACTTGGACTATGTGGTTACCTAGCGGGCACTTGGACTATCTCTGTTAGCTAACGGGCACTTGGACTATCTAAATTGCCTAGCGGGCACTTGGACTACGTAGGTTCCCTAGCGGGCACTTGGACTCTGTATGTTCCCTAGCGGGCACTTGGACTATGTATGTTCCCTATGGACACTTGAACTATGTAAGTTAACTACCGGGCACTTGGAATATGTAGGTTAACAAGCGGGCCCTTGGACTATCTAGGTTACCTAGCGGGCCCTTGGACTATGTAGATTAACTAGCGGCATTTGGACTATCTACGTTAACTAGCGGGCCCTTGGACTATGTAGATTCCCTAGCGGGCATTTGGACTATATAGATATACTAGCGGGCACTTAGACTTTGTAGGTTACCTAGCAGACACTTGGACTATCTAGGTTACCTAGCTGGCACTTGAACTATCTTCGTTACCTAACGGGCACTTGGACTATGTAGGTTCCCTAGCGGGCATTTGGATTATGTATGTTCCCTATCGGGCACTTGGACTATGTAGGGTACCTAGCGGGCACTTGGACTATGTAGGTTCCCTATCGGGCACTTGGAGAATGTAGGTTAACTAGGGGGCACTAGGACTGTGTAGGTTTCCTAGCGGGCCCTTGGACGACCTAGGTTACCGAGCGGGCATTTGGACTATGTATGCTCCCTAGTGGTCATTTGGACTATATAGATTACCTAGCGGGCACTTAGACTTTGTAGGTCACCTAGCGGGCACTTAGACTATCTAGGTTACCTAGCTGGCACTTGAACTATCTTCGTTACCTAGCGGGTATTTGGAGTATGTAGGTTACGTACCGGGCTGTTGGACTATCTAGGTTACCTAGCGGGCACTGGGACTATCTAGGTTAACTAACGGGCACTTGGACTATGTGGTTACGTAGCGGGCACTTGGACTATCTATGTTAGCTAACGGGCACTTGGAGTATCTAAGTTACCTAGTGGGCACTTGGAATATGTAGGTTACCTAGCAGGCACTTGGACTGTCTAGGTTTCCTAGCGGGCACTTGGACTATCTAGGTTAACAAACGGGCACTTGGACTATGTGGTTACCTAGCGGGCACTTGGACTATCTCTGTTAGCTAACGGGCACTTGGACTATCTAAGTTGCCTAGCAGGCACTTGGACTACGTAGGTTCCCTAGCGGGCACTTGGACTCTTTATGTTCCCTAGCGGGCACTTGGACTATGTATGTTCCCTATGGACACTTGAACTATGTAAGTTAACTACCGGGCACTTGGAATATGTAGGTTAACAAGCGGGCCCTTGGACTATCTAGGTTACCTAGCGGGCCCTTGGACTATGTAGATTAACTAGCGGTATTTGGACTATCTACGTTAACTAGCGGGCCCTTGGACTATGTAGATTCCCTAGCGGGCATTTGGACTATATAGATATACTAGCGGGCACTTAGACTTTGTAGGTTACCTAGCAGACACTTGGACTATCTAGGTTACCTAGCTGGCACTTGAACTATCTTCGTTACCTAACGGGCACTTGGACTATGTAGGTTCCCTAGCGGGCCCATGGACTATTTAAGTTCCCTAGCGGGCACTTGGACTATGTGGATTCCCTAGCGGGCATTTGGACTATCTAGGTTACCTAACGGGCACTTGGACAATGTAGGTTCCCTAGCGGGCACTTGGATTTTGTAGGTTGCCTATCGGGCACTTGTACTATGTAGGTTAACTAGCGGGCATTTGGACTATGTAGGTTACCTAGCAGGCACTTGGACTATGTAGGTTCCCTATCGGGCATTTTGACTCTGTAGGTTACCTAGCGGGCCCTTGGACTACCTAGGTTACCTAGGGGGAACCTGGACTATGTAGGTTAACTAGTGGGCACTTGGACTACCTAGGTTACCTTGCAGGCACTTGGACTATATAGGTTACCTAGCGGGCACTTGGACTATGTACGTTCCCTAGCGGGCACTTGGACTATCTATGTTACCTAGCGGGCACTTGGACTATGTACATTTCCTAGCGGGTACTTGGACTAGATAGGTTCCCTAGCGGGCACTTGGTCTGTCTAGGTTAACTAGCGGGCACTTGGACTATGTGGGTTTCCTGGCGGGCATTTGGACTGTCTAGGTTACCTACCGGGCACTTGGACTCTGTAGGTTCCCTAGCGGGCACTTGGACTATGTAGGTTACCTAGCGGGCACTTGGAGTATCTACGTTAGCTAACAGGAACTTGGACTATCTAGGTTACCTAGTCGGCATTTTGACTATGTAGGTTACCTAGCAGGCACTTGGACTATCTAAGTTAGCTAAAAGGAACTTGGACTATCTAGGTTACCTAGCGGGCACTAGGACTATGTAGGTTACCTAACGGGCACTTGGACTATGTAGGTTAACTAGCGGACACTTGGACGATCTAGGTTAACTAGCGGGCACTTGGACTATCTAGGTTAACTAGCGGGTTCTTGGACTATGCAGGTTAACTAGCGGGCCCTTGGACTATGTAGGTTAACAAACGGGCACTTGGACGATCTAGGTTAACTAGCGGGCAATTGGACTATATTGTTTAACTAGCGGGCACTTGGACTATCTAGGTTAACTAGCGGGCACTTGGACGATGCAGGTTCCCTAATGGGCACTTTGCCTATGTAGGTACCCTAGCGGGAACTTGGACTATATAGGTTCCCTATGGGCACTTGGACTCTCTAGTTTCCCTAAAGGGCACTTGGATTATGTAGGTTCCCTAGCGGGCACTTGGACTATGCAGATTCCGTATCGGGCACTTGGACTATGTAGGTTATCTAGCAGGCCCTTGGACTCTCTAGGTTACCTGGCGAGCACTTGGACGATGCAGGTTCCCTAGTGGGCACTTGGGCTGTCCAGGTTCCCTAACGGGCACTTGGACTGTGTAGGTTCCATAGGGGGCACTTGGACTATATAGGTTCCCTATTGGGCACTTGGACTATGTAGGTTTGTATCGGGCATTGGGACTATGTAGGTTAACTACCGGGCACTTGGACATCTAGGTTACCTAGCGGGCACTTGCTCTATTTACATACCCTAGCTGGCACTTGGACTATGTAGGTTACCTAGCGGGCCCTTGGACTATCTAGGTTAGCTAGCGGGCACTTGAACTATGTAGGTTAACTAGTGGGCCCTTAGACTATCTAGGTTAGCTAACGGGCACTTGGACAATATAGGTTCATTAGCCCGTACTTGGACTATGTAGGTCAACTAACGGGCCCTTGGACTATCTAGGTTAGCTAAGGGGCACTTGGATTATGTAGGTTAACTAGCGGGCACTTGGAAAATGTAGGTTAACTAGCGGACACTTGGACGATCTAGGTTAACTAGCGGGCCCTTTCACTATGTAGGTTAACTAGCGGTCCCTTGGACTATGTAGGTTAACTAGCGGGCACTTGGACGATCTAGGTTAACTAGCGGGCACTTGGACTATGTAGGTTAGCTAGCGGGCACTTGAACTATGTAGGTTAACTAGTGGGCCCTTAGACTATCTAGGTTAGCTAGCGGGCACTTGGACTATGTAGGTTAAAGAGCGGGTATTTCGACTATGTAGGTGCCCTAGCGGGCATTTGGACTATATAGATTACCTAGGGGGTACTTGGAAATTGTAGGTTACATAGCGGGCACTTGGACTATCTAGGTTACCTAGCGTGCACTTGAACTATCTACGTTACCTAGCGGGTACTTGGACTATCTAGGTTAACTAGCGGGCACTTGGACTATCTAGGTTAACTAACGGGCACTTGGACTATGTAAGTTCCCTAGCGGGCACTTGGATTATGTAGGTTCCCTATCAGGCACATGGACTATGTAGGTTACTAGCGGGCATTTGGACTATGTAGGTTACCTAACGGGCACTTGGACTATCTAGGTTATGTAACGGGCACTTGGACTATCTAGGTTACCTAGTGGGAACTTGGACTATGTAGGTTACCTATCGGGCACTTTGACTATCTTGGTTATTTAGCGGGCACTTGGACTATGTAGGTTAACTAGCGGACACTTGGACGAACTAGGTTAAGGAGCGGGTCCTTGGACTATGTAGGTTACCTAGCGGGCACATGGACTATCTAGGTTAGCTAACAGGAACTTGGACTATCTAGGTTACCTAGAAGGCACTTTGACTATTTAGGTCACCTAGCGGGCACTTGGACTATCTAGGTTACCTAACGGGCACTTGGACTATGCAGGTAACCTAGCGGGCAGTTGGACTGTCAAGTTCATCTAGCGGCGACATGGATTTCTAGGTTAACGAACGGGCACTTGGACTATGTAGGTTGCCTAGCGGGCACTTGGACGATCTATGTTAGGTAACGGGCACTAGGACTACCCAGGTTACCTAGCGGGCACTTGGACTATTTAGGTTAACTAGCGGGCACTTGGACTATCTAAGTTAACTAGCGGGCACTTGGGCGATGCAGGTTCTCTAGCGGGCACTTGGACTATATAAGTTCCCTAACGGGCACTTGGACTATGGAGGTTCCCTAGCGGGCACTTGGACTATGTAAGTCCCGTAGAGGGCACTTGGACTATGTTGGTTTCCTATCTGGCTCTTGGACTATGGTGGTTAACTAGCGGGCCCTTGGACTATGTAGGTTAACTAGCGGGCACTTAGACTATCTAGGTTACCTAGCGGGCACTTGGACTATGTACATACCCTAGCGGGCACTTGCACTATCTAAGTTACCTAGCGGGCACATGGACTATGTACGTCCCCTAGTGGGCACTTGGACTATCTAAGTTACTTAGCGGGCACTTGGACTATGTAGGTTAACTAGAGGGCACTGGGACTATGTAGGTTAACTAGCAGACACTTGGACGATCTAGGTTATCTAGTGGGCCCTTGCACTATGTAGGTTAACTAGCGGGTCCTTGTATTATGTAGGTTTACTAGCAGGCACTTGGACTATCTAGGTTAACTAGCGGGCACTTGGACTATGTAGTTTCCCTAGCGGGCATTTGGACTATTTAGGTTACCTAGCGGGAAATTGGACTATGTAGGTTGCCTATCGGGCACTTGGACTATGTAGGTTAACTAGCGGGCACTTGGATTGTCAAGGTTACCAAGTGGGCACTTTGAAGATCTAGGTTAGCAAACGGGCACTTGGAATATGTAGGTTACCTAGCAGGCACTTGGACTGTCTAGGTTACTTAGCGGGCACTTGGACTATCTAGGTTAACGAACGGGCACTTGGACTATGTGGTTACGTAGCGGGCACTTGGACTATCTATGTTAGCTAACGGGCACTTGGAGTCTCTAAGTTACCTAGTGGGCACTTGGAATATGTAGGTTACCTAGCAGGCACTTGGACTGTCTAGGTTTCCTAGCGGGCACTTGGACTATCTAGGTTAACAAACGGGCACTTGGACTATGTGTTTACCTAGCGGGCACTTGGACTATCTCTGTTAGCTAACGGGCACTTGGACTATCTAAGTTGCCTAGCGGGCACTTGGACTACGTAGGTTCCCTAGCGGGCACTTGGACTCTGTATGTTCCCTAGCGGGCACTTGGACTATGTATGTTCCCTATGGACACTTGAACTATGTAAGTTAACTACCGGGCACTTGGAATATGTAGGTTAACAAGCGGGCCCTTGGACTATCTAGGTTACCTAGCGGGCCCTTGGACTATGTAGATTAACTAGCAGCATTTGGACTATCTACGTTAACTAGCGGGCCCTTGGACTATGTAGATTCCCTAGCGGGCATTTGGACTATATAGATATACTAGCGGGCACTTAGACTTTGTAGGTTACCTAGCAGACACTTGGACTATCTAGGTTACCTAGCTGGCACTTGAACTATCTTCGTTACCTAACGGGCACTTGGACTATGTAGGTTCCCTAGCGGGCTTTTGGATTATGTATGTTCCCTATCGGGCACTTGGACTATGTAGGGTACCTAGCGGGCACTTGGACTATGTAGGTTCCCTATCGGGCACTTGGAGAATGTAGGTAACTAGGGGGCACTAGGACTGTGTAGGTTTCCTAGCGGGCCCTTGGACTACCTAGGTTACCGAGCGGGCATTTGGACTATGTATGCTCCCTAGTGGTCATTTGGACTATATAGATTACCTAGCGGGCACTTAGACTTTGTAGGTTACCTAGCGGGCACTTAGACTATCTAGGTTACCTAGCTGGCACTTGAACTATCTTCGTTACCTAGCGGGTACTTGGAGTATGTAGGTTACCTACCGGGCTGTTGGACTATCTAGGTTACCTAGCGGGCACTGGGACTATCTAGGTTAACTAACGGGCACTTGGACTATGTAGGTCCCCTAGCGGGCCCATGGACTATTTAAGTTCCCTCGCGGGCACTTGGACTATGTGGATTCCCTAGCGGGCATTTGGACTATCTAGGTTACCTAACGGGCACTTGGACAATGTAGGTTCCCTAGCGGGCACTTGGATTTTGTAGGTTGCCTATCGGGCACTTGTACTATGTAGGTTAACTAGCGGGCATTTGGACTATGTAGGTTACCTAGAAGGCACTTGGACTATGTAGGTTCCCTATCGGGCATTTTGACTCTGTAGGTTACCTAGCGGGCCCTTGGACTATCTAGGTTACCTAGGGGGAACCTGGACTATGTAGGTTAACTAGTGGGCACTTGGACTACCTAGGTTACCTTGCAGGCACTTGGGCTATATAGGTTACCTAGCGGGCACTTGGACTATGTACGTTCCCTAGCGGGCACTTGGACTATCTATGTTACCTAGCGGGCACTTGGACTATGTACATTTCCTAGCGGGTACTTGGACTAGATAGGTTCCCTAGCGGGCACTTGGTCTGTCTAGGTTAACTAGCGGGCACTTGGACTATCTAGGTTAACTAGCGAGCACTTGGACTATCTAGGTTAACTAGGGGGCATTTGGACTATTAGGGCCCCTAGCAAGCATTTGGACTATATTGGTTACCTAGCGGTCATTTGGACTATGTAGGTTAACGAACGGGCACTTGGACTATGTAGGTAACCTAGTGGTCACTTGAACTGTCTAGGTTACCTCGCGGGCCCTTGGATGATGTAGGTTAACTAGCGGGCCCTTGGACTATGTAGGTTAACTAGCGGGCCCTTGGACTATGTAGGTTACCTAGCGGGCACTTGGACGATCTAGGTTAACTTGCGGGTACTTGGACTATGTAGGTTAACTAGCAGGCCCTTGGAATATGTAGATTAACTAGCGGCACTTGGACTATCTACGTTAACTAGCGGGCCCTTGGACTATGTAGATTCCCTAGCGGGCACTTGGACTATGTATGATCCAGCGCGGGCACTTGGACTATGTAGGTTCCCTAGCAGGCACTTGGACTATGTAGGTTCTAGAGCGGGCACTTGGACTAACTAGATTCCCGAGCGGGCTCCTGTACTATGTAGATTAACTAGCGGACACTTGGACGATCTAGGTTAACTAGTGGGTACTTGGACTATGTAGGTTAACTAGCGGGCCCTTGAAGTATGTAGATTAACTAGCGGAACTTGGACTATCTACCTTAACTAGCGTGCCCTTGGACTATGTAGATTCCCTAGCGGGCACTTGGACTATGTATGCTCCCTAGCGGGCACGTGGACTGTGTATGTTCCCTATGGACACTTGAACTATGTAAGTTAACTACCGGGCACTTGGACTATGTAGGTTAACTAGCGGGCCCCTGGACTATCTAGGTTACCTAGCGGACACTTGGACAGTCTAGGTTACCTAGCGGGCACTTGGACTTCTAGGTTAACGAACGGGCACTTGGTCTATGTATGTTGCATAGCGGGCAATTGGACTATCTAAGTTAGGTAATGGGCACTTGGACTATCTAGGTTACCTAGTGGGAACTTGGACTATGTAGGTTACCTAGCGGGCACTTGGACTATCTAGGTTACTTAACGGGCACTTGAACTGTCTAGGTTTCTTAGCGAGCACTTGGACGATCTAGGGTAACTAGAAGGCACTTGGACTATCTAGGTTAACTAGCGTCCACTTGGACTATCTAGGTTAACTAGCCGGCACTTGGATGATCAATGTTAACTAGCGGGCACTTGGATTATCCAGGTTACCTAACGGGCACTTGGACTAAGTACGTCCCCTGGTGGGCACTTGGACACTCTAGGTTATCTAACGGGCACTAGGACTATCTAGGTTAACTAGCGGGGACTAGGACTATCAAAGTTAACAAGTGAGCCCTTGGACTATGTAGGCTAACTAGCGGGCCCTTGGACAATCTAGGTTACCTAGCGGGCACTTGGACTATATAGGTTACCTAGCGGGCACTTGGACTATGTAGGTTACCTAGTGGGCACTTGGACTATCTAGGTTAACGAACGGGCACTTGGAATATGCAGGTAACCTAGCGGGCACTTGGACTGTCTAGGTTACCTAGCAGGCACTTGGACTTCTAGATTAAGGAACGGGCACTTGGACTATGTAGGTTGCTTAGCGGGCACTTGGACTATCTAGGTTAGGTAAGGGGCACTTTGAGTATCTAGGTTACCTAGCGGGCACTTGGACTATCTAGGTTACATAGCGGGCACTTGGACTATGTAGGTTAACTAGCGAGCACTTGGACTATCTATGTTAACTAGCGGACCTTGGACTAGGTAGGTTAACTAGCGTGCACTTGGACTATCTAGTTTAACTAGCGGGCACCTGGATGCTCAATGTTAACTAGCGGTCACTTGGACTATCTAGGTTAGCTAACGGGCACTTGGACTAAGTACGTCCCCTAGTGGGCACTTGGACACTCTAGGTTAACTAACGGGCAGTAGGACTATCTAGGTTAACTAGCGAACACTTGGACTATCTAGGTTACCTTGCTGGCACTAAGACTATGAAGGTTCCCTAGCAGGCACTAGGATTATCTAGGTTACCTAGCGGGCACTTGGACTATGTAGGTTAACTAGAGGGCATTTGGACTATGTCGGTTACCTAGCAGGCACTTGGACTATATAGGTTCCCTATCGGGCACTTGGAAAATGTAGGTTAACTAGGGGGCACTAGGACTATGTAGGTTACCTAGCGGGCCCATAGACTATCTAGGTTACCTAGCGGGTATTTGGACTATATAGGCTCCCTAGCGTTTATTTGGACTATAAAGATTATTTAGCGGGCACTTAGACTTTGTAGGTTACCTAGCGGGTACTTGGACTATCTAGGTTACCTAGCAGGCACTTGAACTATCTACGTTACTTAGCGTGTACTTGGAGTATGTAGGTTACCTACCGGGCTGTTGGACAATCTAGGTTACCTAGCGGGCACTTGGACTATCTAGGTTAACTAACGGGCACTTGGACTATGTAGGTTCCCTAGCGGGCACTTGGACTATGTAGGTTAACTAGCTGGCATTTGGGACATGTTGGTTACCTAGCGGGCACTTGGACTATGTAGGTTCCCTATCGGGCACTTGGAGAATGTAGGTTAACTAGGGGGCACTAGGACAATGTAGGTTACCTAGCGTGCCCTTGGACCATCTAGGTTACCTAGGGGGAACCTGGACTATGTAGGTTAACTAGTGGGCACTTGGACTATCTAGGTTACCTAGCAGGCACTTGGACTATGTACGTTCCCAAGCAGGCCCTTGGACTATCTACGTTACCTAGCGGGCACTTAGACTATGTACGTTACCTAGCGGGCACTTGGAGTATGTACGTTTCCTCGCGGGTACTTGGACTAGATAGGTTCCCTAGCGGGCACTTGGACTATGTAGGTTACCTAGCGGGCACTTGGACTATCTAGGTTACCTAACGGGCACTTGGACTATGCAGGATACCTAGTGGGCCCTTGGACTATATAGGTTAACGAACGGGCACTTGGAGTATGTAGGTTACCTAGCAGGCACTTGCACTGTCTAGGTTACCTATCGGGCACTTGGACTATCTACGTTAACGTACGGGCACTTAGAATATCTAGGTTAACTAGCGGGCCCTTGCACTATGTAGGTTATCTAGCGGGCACTTGGACTATCTAGGTAAACTAGCGGGTTCTGGACTATGTAGGTTAACTAGCGGGCACTTGGACAATGCAGGTTCCCTAGTTGGCACTTTGACTATGTAGGTTCCCTATCGGGCACTTGGACTATATATGTTCCCTACGGGCACTTGGACTATCTACGTTCCCTAACAGGCACTTGGAATATGTAGGTTCCCTATCGGGCACTTGGACTATGTAGGTTCCTCAGCGGGCACTTGGACTATGTAGGTTCCCTATCGGGCACTTGGACTATGTAGGTTCCTCAGCCGGCACTTGGACTATGTAGGTTACCTAGCGGGCACTTGGACAATCTAGGTTAACTAACAGGCCCTTGGCTATGTAGGTTAACTAGCGGTCACTTGGACTATGTAGGTAACCTAGCGGGAACTTGTACTGTCTAGGTTACCTAGTGGGCACTTGGACTATCTAGGATAACAAACGGGCACTTGGACTATGTACGTCCCCTAGCGGGCACTTGGACTATCTAGGTTGACAAGAGGGCACTTGGACTATGTATGTCCCCTAGCGTACACTTGGACTATCTAGGTTAAGTAGCGGACCATGGACTATGTAGGTTAACTAGTGGGCACTTGGACTATCTAGATTAACTAGCGGGCACTTGGATGATGCAGGTTCCCTAGCGGGCACTTGGACTATCTAGGTTCCCTAACGGGCACTTGGACTATGTAGGTTCCCTAGCGGGCACTTAGACTATGTACGTCCCTTAGCGGGCACTTGGACTATGTAGGTTCCCTATCGCGCACTTGGACTATGTAGGTTAACTTGTGGGCCCTTGGACTATGTAGGTTAACTAGCGGGCACTTAGACTATCTAGGTTACCTAGCGGGCACTTGGACTATGTACGTCCCCTACTGGGCACTTGGACTATCTAGGATAACTAACGGGCACTTAGACTATCTAGGTTAACATACGGGCACTTGAACTATCTAGGTTACCTAGCGGGCACTTGGACTATGTAGGTTACCTAGCGGGCACTTGGACTATCTAGGTTACCTAACGGGCACTTGGACTATGCAGGATACCTAGTGGGCCCTTGGACTATATAGGTTAACGAACGGGCACTTGGACTATGTAGGTTATCTAGCAGGCACTTGCACTGTCTAGGTTACCTATCGGGCACTTGGACTATCTAGGTTAACGTACGGGCACTTGGACTATCTAGGTTACCTAGCGGGCACTTAGACTATCTAGGTTACCTAGCGGGCACTTGGACTATGTACATCCCCTAGTGGGGACTTGGACTATCTAGGAAACTAACGGGCACTAGGACTATCTAGGTTAACTAGCGGGCACTTGGTGTATCTAGGTTACCTAGTGGGCACTTGGAATATGTAGGTAACCTAGCGGGCACTGGACAGTCTAGGGTACCTAGCGGGCACTTGGTCTGTCTAGGTTAGCTAACAGAAAATTGGAATATCTAGGTTACCTTGCGGGCCCTTGGACTATGTAGGTTAACTAGCGGGCACTTGGACTATCTAGGTTAAGTATCGGACCTTGGACTATGTAGGTTAACAAGCGGGCCCTTGGATTATGTAGGTTAACTAGCGGGCACTTGGACGATCTAGGTTAACTAGCGGGCACTTGGACTATCTAGGTTAACTAGCAGGCACTTTGACTATCTAGATTAACTACCGGGCAATTGGATGATGCAGGTTCCCTAGCGGGCACTTGGACTATCTAGGTTCCCTAACGGGCACTTGGACTATGTAGGTTCCTTAGCGGGCACTTGGACTATGTAGGTTAACTAGCGTGCCCTTGGACTATGTAGGTTAACTAGACGGCGCTTAGACTATCTAAGTTACCTAGCGGGCAGTTGGATTATGTACGTTCCCTAGTGGGCACTTGGACTATCTAGGTTAACTAGAGGGCCCTTGGTCTATCTAGGTTAACTAGCGGGCACTTGGACTATCTAGGTTAAGTAGCGGACCTTGGACTTTGTAGGTTAACAAGCGGGCCCTTGCACTATGTAGGTTAACTAGCGGGCACTTGGACGATCTAGGTTAACTAGCGGGCACTTGGACTATCTTGGTTAACAAGAGGGCACTTGGACTATGTATGTCCCCTAGCGGGCATTTGGACTATCTAGGTTAACTAGAGGCCACTTGGAATATGTAGGTTAACTAGAGGGCACTTGGACTATGTAGGTTAACTAGGGGGCACTTGGACTATCTAGGTTAAGTAGCGGACCTTGGATTATGTAGGTTAACTAGTGGGCACTTGGACTATCTAGATTAACTAGCGGGCACTTGGATGATGCAGGTTCCCTAGCGGGCACTTGGACTATCTAGGTTCCCTAACGGGCACTTGGACTATGTAGGTTCCCTAGCGGGCACTTAGACTATGTACGTCCCTTAGCGGGCAATTGGACTATGTAGGTTCCCTATCGCGCACTTGGACTATGTAGGTTAACGTGCGGGCCCTTGGACTATGTAGGTTAACTAGCGGGCACTTAGACTATCTAGGTTCCCTAGCGGGCACTTGGACTATGTACGACCCCTACTGGGCACTTGGAATATCTAGGATAACTAACGGGCACTAGGACTATCTAGGTTAACTAGCGGGCACTTGGTGAATCTAGGTTACATAGCGGGCACTTGGACTATGTAGGTAACCTAGCGGGCACTGGACAGTCTAGTGTACCTAGCGGGCACTTGGACTGTCTAGGTTAGCTAACAGGAAATTGGAATATCTAGGTTACCTTGCGGGCCCTTGGACTATGTAGGTTAACTAGCGGGCACTTGGACTATCTAGGTTAACTTGCGGGTTCTTGGACTATGTAGGTTAACTAGCGGGCCCTTGGACTATGTAGGTTAACTAGCGGGCACTTGGACTATCTAGGTTAAGTACCGGACCTTGGACTATGTAGGTTAACAAGCGGGCCCTTGGATTATGTAGGTTAACTAGCGGGCACTTGGACGATCTAGGTTAACTAGCGGGCACTTGGACTATCTAGGTTAACTAGCAGGCACTTTGACTATCTAGATTAACTACCGGGCAATTGGATGATGCAGGTTCCCTAGCGGGCACTTGGACTATCTAGGTTCCCCAACGGGCACTTGGACTATGTAGGTTCCTTAGCGGGCACTTGGACTATGTACGTCCCTTAGCGGGCACTTGGACTATGTAGGTTAACTAGCGTGCCCTTGGACTATGTAGGTTAACTAGACGGCGCTTAGACTATCTAGGTTACCTAGCGGGCAGTTGGATTATGTACGTTCCCTAGCGGGCACTTGGACTATCTAGGTTAACTAGAGGGCCCTTGGTCTATCTAGGATAACTAGCGGGCACTTGGACTATCTAGGTTAAGTAGCGGACCTTGGACTTTGTAGGTTAACAAGCGGGCCCTTGGACTATGTAGGTTAACTAGCGCGCACTTGGACGATCTAGGTTAACTAGCGGGCACTTGGACTATCTAGGTTAACTAAGGGCACTTGGACTATCTAGATTAACTACCGGGCACTTGGATGATGCAGGTTCCCTAGCGGGCACTTGGACTATCTAGGTTCCCTAACGGGCACTTTGACTATGTAGGTTCCCTAGCGGGCTCTGGGACTATATATGTTCCCTACGGGCACTTGAACAATCTAGGTTCCCTAACAGGCACTTGGAATATGTAGGTTCCCTATCGGGCACTTGGACTATGTAGGTTCCCTATCGGGCACTTGGACTATGTAGGTTAACTAGCGGGCACTTGGACGATCAAGGTTAACTAGCGGGAACTTGGACTATCTAGGTTAACTATCGGGCACTTGGATGATCTAGGTTAACTAACGGGCACTGGTACAATGCAGGTTCCCTAGCGGGCACTTTGACTATGTAGGTTCCCTAGAGGGCACTTGGACTATATAAGTTCCCTACGGGCACTTGGACAATCTAGGTTCCCTAACGGGCACTTGGAATATGTAGGTTCCCTATCGGGCACTTGGACTATGTAGGTTCCTCAGCGGGCACTTGGACTATGTAGGTTAACTAGCGGGCACTTGGACTATCTAGGTTAACTAGCAGGCCCTGGGCTATATAGGTTAACTAGCGGGCACTTGGACTATGTAGGTTAACTAGCAGGCACTTGAACTATCAGGTTAACCAGCGGTCACTTGGACTATGTAGGTAACCTAGCGGGAACTTGGACTGTCTAGGTTACCTAGTGGGCACTTGGACTATCTAGGATAACAAACGGGCACTTGGACTATGTACGACCCCAAGCGGGCACTTGGACGATCTAGGTTAACTAGAGGGCACTTGGACTATGTACGTCCCCTAGCGGGCACTTGGACTATCTAGGTTAACTAGAGGGCACTTGGAATATCTAGGTTAACTAGAGGGCACTTGGACTATGTAGGTTAACTAGCGGGCACTTGGACTATCTAGGTTAAGTAGCGGGCACTTAGACGATCTAGGTTAACTAGCGGGCACTTGGACTATCTAGGTTAACTAGCGGACACTTGGACTATCTAGATTAACTAGCGGTCATTTGGATGATGCAGGTTCCCTAGCGGGCTCTTGGACTATCTAGGTTCCCTAACGGGCACTTGGACTATGTAGGTTCCCTAGCGGGCAATTAGACTATGTACGTCCCTTAGCGGGCACTTGGACTATGTAGGTTCCCTATCGCGCACTTGGACTATGTAGGTTACCTTGCGGGCCCTTGGACTATATAGGTTAATTAGCAGGCACTTAGACTATCTAGGTTACCTAGCGGGCACTTGAACTATGTACATACCATAGCGGGCACTTGGACTATCTAGGTTACCTAGCGGGCACTTGGACTATGTACGTCCCCTAGTGGGCACTGGGACTATCTAGGATAACTAACGGGTACTAGGACTATCTAGGTTAACTAGCGGGCACTTGGTGTATCTAGGTTACCTAGCGGGCACTTGGACTATGTAGGTAACCTAGCGGGCACTGGACAGTCTAGGGTACCTAGCGGGCACCTGGACTGTCTAGGTTAGCTAACAGGAAATTGGAATATCTAGGTTACCTTGCGGGCCCTTGGACTATGTAGGTTAACTAGCGGGCAATTGGACTATCTAGGTTAACTTGCGGGTACTTGGACTATGTAGGTTAACTAGCGGGCCCTTTGACTATGTAGGTTAACTAGCGTGCACTTGGACGATCAAGGTTAACTAGCGGGCACGTGGACTACCTAGGTTAACTAGCGGGCACTTGGACGATCTAGGTTAACTACCGGGCACTTGGACTATCTAGGTTAACTAGCGGGCACATGGACTATCTAGATTAACTACCGGGCACTTGGATCATGCAGGTTCCCAAGCGGGCACTTGGACTATCTAGGTTCCCTAACGGGCACTTGGATTATTTATGTCCCTTAGCGGGCAAGTGGACTATGTAGGTTAACTAGCGTGCCCATGGACTATGTAGGTTAACTAGCCGGCACTTAGACTATCTAGGTTACCTAGCGGGCACTTGGACTATGTACATACCCTAGTGGGCACTTGAACTATCTAGGTTACCTAGCGGGTACTTGTACTATGTACGTCCCCTAGTGGGCACTAGGACTATCTAGGATAACTAACGGGCACTAGGAATATCTAGGTTACCTAGCGGGCACTTGGACTATGTACGTCCCCTAGCGGGCACTTGGACTATCTAGGTTAACTAGCGGGCACTTGGACTATCTAGGTTAAGTAGCGGACCTTGGACTATGTAGGTTAACAAGCGGGCCCTTGGACTATGTAGGTTAACTAGCGGGCACTTGGACGATCTAGGTTAACTACCGGGCACTTGGACTATATAGGTTAACTAACGGGCACTAGGACTATCTAGGTTAACTAGCAGGCACATGGACTATCTAGGTTACCTAGCTGGCACTTGGACTATGAAGGTTCCCTAGCGGGAACTTGGACTATGTAGGTCAACGAGCGGGCCCTTGGATTATCTAGGTTAGCTAACTGGCACGTGGACTATGTAGGTTAACTAGCGGGCACTTGGACTATACGTCCCCTAGCGGGCACTTGGACTATCTAGGTTAACTAGCGGGCACTTGGACTATCTAGGTTAAGTAGCGGACCTTGGACTATGTAGGTTAACAAACGGGCCCTTGGACTATGTAGGTTAACTAGCGGGCACTTGGACTATATAGGTTAACTAGCGGGCACGTGGACTATCTAGATTAACTACCGGGCACTTGGATGATGCAGGTTCCCTAGCGGGCACTTGGACTATCTAGGTTCCCACGGGCACTTGGACTATGTAGGTTCCTTAGTGGGCACTTGGACTATTTACGTCCCTTAGCGGGCACGTGGACTATGTAGGTTAACTAGCGTGCCCTTGGACTATGTAGGTTAACTAGCCGGCACTTAGACTATCTAGGTTACCTAGCGGGCACTTGGACTACGTACATACCCTAGTGGGCACTTGGACTATCTAGGTTACCTAGCGGGCACTTGTACTATGTACGTCCCCTAGTGGGCACTAGGACTAACTACGATAACTAATGGGCACTAGGAATATCTAGGTTACCTAGCGGGCACTTGGACTATGTACGTTCCCTAGTGGGCACTTGGACTATCTAGGATAATTAACGGGCACTCGGACTATCTAGGTTATCTAGCGGGCACTTGTTCTATCTAGGTCAATTAGCAGGCCCTTGGACTATGTAGGTTTAATAGCGGACACTTGGACGATCTTGGTTAACTAGCGGGCCCTTGCACTATGTAGGTTAACTATCGGGTACTTGGACAATCTAGGTTAACTAGCGAGCACTTGGAAGATATAGGTTAACTAGCGGGCACTTGGATTAGCTAGGTTACCTAGTGGGCCCTTGAACTATGTAGGTTAACTACTTGACCTTTGGAATATCTAGGTTAGCTAACGGGCACTTGGACTATATAGGTTACTTAGCGGGCACTTGGACTATGTGGGTGCCCTAGTGGGCATTTGGACTATATAGATTACCTAGCAGGCACTTGGACTTTTTAGGTTACCTACCGGGCACTTGGACTATCTAGGTTACCTAGCGGGCACTTGGACTATCTAGGTTTTCGAGCGGGCACTTCGACTATGTAGGTTACCTAGCGGGCACTTGGACTATGTAGGTTACCTAATGGGCACTTGGACTATCTAGTTTACCTAGCGTGCGCTGGGACTATGTAGGTTACCTAGCGGGCACTTGGACAGTCTAGGTTAACTAGCGGGCACTTGGACTATCTAGGTTAACGAATGGGCACTTGGACTATGTAGGTTACCTAGCGGGCACTTGGAGTATCTAAGTTAGCGAACAGGAACTTGGAATATCTAGGTTACCTAGCGGGCACTTGGACTATATAGGTTACGTAGCGGGCACTTGGACTATCTATGTTACCTAACAGGAACTTGGACTATGTAGGTTAACTGGCGGACACTTGGACGATCTAGGTTAACGAACGGGCACTTGGACTATGTAGGTTAACTAGCGGGCACTTAGACTATCTAGGTAACCTAGCAGGCACTTGGACTATGTACATACCCTAGCAGGCACTTGGACTATCTAGGTTAGCGAACGGGGACTTGGACTATCTAGGTTACCTAGCGGGCACTTGAACTATGTAGGTTACCTAGAGGGCACTTGGACTACCTAGGTTGGCGAACGGGGACTTGGACTTTGTATGTTACCTAGCAGGCACTTGGACTGTCTAGGTTACCTAGCTGTCACTTGGACTATCTAAGTTAACGAACGGGCACTTGGACTATGTAGGTTACCTAGCAGGCACTTGGACTACGTATGTTAGCTAACGGGCACTTGGACTATGTATGTTAGCTAATGGGCACTTGGACTATGTAGGTTACCTAGCGGGCACTTAGACTATCTAGGTTACATAGTGGGCACTTGGACTATGTAGGTGAACTAGAGGACATTAGGATGGTCTAGATTAACTAGTGGGCCCTTGGACTATGTAGGTTAACTAGCGGGCACTTGGACAATCTAGGTTAACTAGCGGGCACTTGTACGATCTAGGTTAACTAGCCGCCACTTGGACTATCAAGGTTAACTAGCGAGTCCTTGGACTATGTAGGTTAACTAGCGGGCCCTTGGACTTGTAGCTTACCTAGCGGGCACTTGGACTATGTAGGTTACCTAGCGGGCACTTGGACTATCTAGGTTAGCGAACGGGGACTTGGACTATGTAGGTGACCTAGCAGGCACTTGTACTGTCTAGGTTACCTAGCGGGCACTTGGACTATCTAGGTTAACGAACGGGCACTTGGACTATGTAGGTTATCTAGCGGGCTCCTGGCTGTGTATGTTAGTTAACGGGCACTTGGACTATCTAGGTTACCTAGCGGGCACTTGAACTATGTAGGTTACTAGCGGGCACTTGGACTATCTAGGTTACCTAATGGGCACTTGGACTATCTAGGTTACCTAATGGGCACTTGGACTATCTAGGTTACCTAGCGGGCACTTGGATTATCCAGGTTAGCTAGCGGGCTCTTGCACTATGTAGGTTAACTAGCGGGCCCATTGACTATTTAGGTTAACTAGCGGGCACTTGGACAATCTAGGTTACCTAGGGGGATCTTTGACTATGTAGGTTAACTAGTGGGAACTTGGACTATCTAGGTTACCTAGCAGGCACTTTGACGATGTAGGTTAACTAGCGGGCACTTGGACTATCTAGGTACGTAGCGGGCACTTGGACTATGTACATTCCCTACCGGGCATTTGGACTATCTACCTTACCTAGTGGGCACTTGGACTATGGACGTTACCTAGGGGGCACTTGGACTATGTACGTTTCCTAGCGGGTACTTGGACTATCTATGTTAACTAGCGGGCACTTGGACTATGTAGGTTCCCTAGCGGGCACTTGGACTATCTAGGTTAGCTAACGGGCACATGGACTAAGTACGTCCCCTAGTGGGCACTTGGACTATCTAGGTTAACTAACGGGCACTAGGACTATCTAGGTTAACTAGCAGGCACATGGACTATCTAGGTTACCTAGCTGGCACTTGGACTATGAAGGTTCCCTAGCGGGAACTTGGACTATGTAGGTCAACGAGCGGGCCCTTGGATTATCTAGGTTAGCTAACTGGCACGTGGACTATGTAGGTTAACTAGCGGGCACTTGGACGATCTCGGTTAACTAGCGGGCACTTGGACGATATAGGTTAACTAGCGGGCACTTGGATTATGTAGATTAACTAGCGGCACTTGGACTATCTACGTTAACTAGCGGGCCCTGGACTATGTAGATTCCCTAGCGGGCACTTGGACTATGTAGATTAACTAGCATCACTTGGACTATCTACATAAACCAGCGGGCCCTTGGACTATGTAGATACCCAAGTGGGCACTTGGACTACGTAGGTTCCCTTGCGGGCACTTGGACTATGTAGGTTCCCTAGCGGGCACTTGGACTATGAATGTTCCCTACGGACACTTGAACTATGTAAGTTAACTACCGGGCACTTGCACTAAGTATGTTAACTAGCGGGCCCTTGGACTACTTAGGTTAACGAGCGGACACTTGGACTATGTAGGTTACCTAGCAGGCACTTTGACTATGTAGGTTAACTAGCGGGCACTTGGACTATCTAGGTTACCTAGCGGGCACTTGGACTATGTACGTTCCCTAGCGGGCACTTGGACTATCTACATTACCTAGCGGGCACTTGGACTATGTACGTTACCTAGCGGGCACTTGGACTATGTAGGTTCCCTAGCGGGTACTTGGACTATGTGGGTTCCCTAGCGGGCATTTAGACTATCTAGGTTACCTAACGGGCACTTGGATTATGTAGGTTCCCTAGCGGGCACTTGGATTATGTAGGTTCCCTATGGGGCACTTGGACTATGTAGGTTAACTAGCGGGCATTTGGACTATGTAGGTTAACTAGCGGACACTTGGACGATCTAGGTTAACTAGCGGGTACTTGGACTATGTAGGTTAACTAGCAGGCCCTTGGACTATGTAGATTCCCTAGCGGGCACTTGGACTACGTAGGTTCCCTAGAGGGCACTTGGACTATGTAGGTTCCCTAGCGGGCACTTGGATTATGAATGTTCCCTACGGACACTTGAACTATGTAAGTTAACTACTGGGCACTTGGACTATGTATGTTAACTAGCGGGCCCTTGGACTACTTAGGTTAACTAGCGGACACTTGCACTATGTAGGTTACCTAGCGGGCACTTGGACTATCTAGGGTACCTAACGGGCACTTGGTCTATGTAGGTTCCCTAGCAGGCATTTGGACTATGTAAGTTCCAGAGGGGGCACTTGGACTAACTAGATTCCCTAGCGGGCACTTGTACTATATAAGTTAACTAGAGGACACTTGGACGATCTAGGTTAACTAGCGGGTACTTGGACTATGTAGGTTAACTAGCGGGCCCTTGAACTATGTAGATTAACTAGCGGAACTTGGACTATCTACATTAACTAGCGGGCCCTTGGACTCTGTAGATTCCCTAGCGGGCACTTGGACTATGTATGTTCCCTAGCGGGCACTTGGGCTATGTATGTTCCCTATGGACACTTGAACTATGTAAGTTAACTATCGGGCACTTGGACTATGTAGGTTAACTAGCGGGCCCTTGGACTATCTAGGTTAACTAGCGGACACTTGGACTATGTAGGTTAGCTAGCGGGCACGTGGACAGTCTAGGATACCTAGCGGGCACTTGGACTTCTAGTTTAACGAACGGGCTCTTGGACTATGTATGTTGCATAGCGGGCAATTGGACTATGTAGGTTACGTAGCGTGCACTTGGACTATCTAGGTAACTTAACGGGCACTTGGACTGTCTAGGTTTCTTCGCGGGTATTTGGACGATCTAGGTTAACTAGAGGGCACTTGGAATATCTAGGGTAACTAGCGTGCACTTGGACTATCTAGGTTAACTAGCGGGCACTTGGATGATCAATGTTAACTTGCGGGCACGTGGACTATCTAGGTTAGCTAACGGGCACTTGGACTAAGTACGTCCCCTAGTGGGCACTTGGACGCTCTAGGTTAACTAACGAGCACTTGGACTATCTAGGTTAACGAACGGGCACTTGGAATATGCAGGTAACCTAGCGGGCACTTGGACTGTCTAGGTTACCTAGCGGGCACTTGGACTTCTAAGTTAACGAACGGGCAATTGGACTATGTAGGTTGCTTAGTGGGCACTTGGACTATCTAGGTAAGGTAACGGGCACTTTGAGTATCTATGTTACCTAGCGGAAAATTGGACAATGTACGTTACCTAGCGGGCACTTGGACTATCTAGGTTACCTAACGGGCACTTTGACTATCTAGGTTACATAGCGGGCACTTGGACTATCTAGGTTAACTAGTGAGCACTTGGACTATCTAGGTTAACTAGCGTACATTTGGACTATTAGGGCCCCTAGCGGGCATTTGGAGTGGGCCCTTGGACTATGTAGGTTAACTAGCGGGCACTTGGACAATCTAGGTTAACTAGCGGGCACTTGGACGATCTAGGTTAACTAGCGGGCACTTGAACTATCAAAGTGAACAAGTGAGCCCTCGGACAATGTTGGTTAACTAGCGGGCCCTTGGACTATCTGGGTTACCTAGCGGGCACTTGGGCTATATAGGTTACCTAGCGGGCACTTGGACTATGTAGGTTACCTAGTGGGCACTTGGATTATCTAGGTTAACGAACGGGCACTTGGAATATGCAGGTAACCTAGCGGGCACTTGGACTTTCTAGGTTACCTAGCGGACACTTGGACTTCTAGGTTAACGAACGGGCTCTTGGACTATGTAGGTTGCCTAGCGGGCACTTGGACTATCTAGGTTAGGTAACGGGCACTTGGACTATCTAGGTTACCTAACGGGCACTTTGACTATCTAGGTTACATAGCGTGCACTTGGACTATGTAGGTTAACTACCGAGCACTTGGACTCTAGGTTACCTAGCGGGCACTTGAACTATCTAGGTTACCTAGCGGGCCCTTGGACTATGTAGGTTTCCTAGCAGGCACTTGGACTATCTAGGTTAACGAACGGGCACTTGGACTATGTAGGTAACCTAGCGGGCACTTGGACAGTCTAGGTTACCTAGCGGGCACTTGGACTATCTAGGTTATATAACAGGCACTTGGACGATGTAGGTTACCTAGCGGGCACTTGTACTATGTAGTATCCCTATCGGACATTTGGACTACTTAGGTTACCTAGCGGGCACTTGGATTATCTAGGTTAACTAGCGGGCACTTGGACTTTCTAGGTCAACTATTGGGCCCTTGTACTATGTAGGTTAACTAGCGAGCACTTGGACAATCTAGGTTAACTAGCGGACCTTGGACTATGTAGGTTAACTACAGGGCCCTTGGACTATGTAGGTTTACCAGCGGGCACTTGGACGATCTAGGTTTACTAGAGGGCACTTGGACTATCTAGGTTAACTAGCGGGCACTTGGATGATCATTGTTAACTAGCGGGCACTTGAACTATCTAGGTTAGCTAACGGGCACATGGACTAAGTACGTCCCCTAGTGGGCACTTGGAATATCTAGGTTAACTAACGGGCACTTGGACTATCTAGGTTACCTAGCTGGCACTTGGACTATGAAGGTTCCATAGTGGGCACTTGGACTATGTTGGTCAACTAGCGGGCCCTTGGACTATCTAGGTTAGCTAACTGGCACGTGGACTATGTAGATTAACTAGCGGACACTTGCACGATCTAGGTTAACTAGCGGGCAATTGCACTATGTAGGTTAACTAGCGGGCCCATTGACTATGTAGGTTAACTAGCGGGCACTTGGATGATCTAGGTTAACTAGCGGGCACTTGGACGATATAGGTTAACTAGCGGGCACTTGGATTATCTAGGTTAGCTAGCGGGCTCTTGCACTATGTAGGTTATCTAGCGGGCCCATTGACTATTTAGGTTAACTAGCGGGCACTTGGACGATCTCGGTTACCTAGCGGGCCCTTGGACTATGTAGGTTTCCTAACGGGCACTTGGACTATCTAGGTTAACGAACGGGCACTTTGACTATGTAGGTTACCTAGCGGGCACTTGGACTATGTTGGATCCGTATCGGACATTTGGACTAATTAGGTTACCTAGCGGGCACTTGGTCTATCTTGGTTAACTGGCAGGCACTTGGATGATCAATGTTAACTAGCGGGCACTTGGACTATCTAGGTTAGCTAACGGGCACTTGGACTAAATACGTCCCCTATTGGGCACTTGGACCCTCTAGGTTAACTAACGGGCACTAGGACTATCTAGGTTAACTAGCGGGCACTTGGACTATCTAGGTTACCTAGCTGGCACTTGAAGTATCTACGTTACCTAGCGGGTACTTGGAGTATGTAGGTTACCTACCGGGCTGTTGGACTATCTAGGTTAACTAACGGGCACTTGGACTATGTAGGTTCCTAGGCGGTTCCTTGGAATATGTAAGTTCCCTATCGGGCACTTAGACTATGTAGGTCAACTAGCGGGCACTTGGATTATGTAGGTTCCCTATCGGGCACTTGGACTATGTAGGTTAACTAGAGGGCATTTGGACTATGTAGGTTACCTAGCGGGCACTTGGACTATCTAGATTACCTAGCTGGCACTTGAACTATCTACGTTACCTAGCGGGTACTTGGACTATGAAGGTTCCCTAGCAGGCACTAGGATTATCTGGGTTACCTAGCGGGCACTTGGACTATGTAGGTCAACTAGCGGGCACTTGGAATATGTAGGTTCCCTATCGGGCACTTGGAAAATCTAGGTTCGCTATCGGGCACTTGGAAAATGTAGGTTAACTAGGGGGCACTAAGACTATCTAGGTTACCTAGCGGGAATTTGGACTATGTAGGCTCCCTAGCGGTTATTTGGACTATATAGATTACTTAGCGGGCACTTAGACTTTGCAGGTTACTTAGCGGGCACTTGGACTATCTAGGTTACCTAGCAGGCACTTGAAGTATATACGTTACCTAGCGGGTACTTGGAGTATGTAGGTTACCTACCGGGCTGTTGGACTATCTAGGTTACCTAGCGGGCACTTGGACTATCTAGGCTAACTAACGGGCACTTGGACTATGTAGGTTAACTAGCGGGCATTTGGGCTATCTTGGTTAACTAGCGGGCCATTGGACTATGTAGGTTATCTAGCGGGCCCTTGGACTATGTAGGTTAACCAGCGGGCCCTAGGACTATGTAGATTAACTAGCAGAACTTGAACTATCTACGTTAACTAGCGGGCACTTGCACTATGTATGTTCCAGAGCGGGCACTTGGACTATGTAGGTTCCCTAGCGGGCACTTGGACTATATAGGTTCCGTATCGGGCACTTGGACTATGTAGGTTAACTAGCGGGCATTTGGACCATGTAGGTTACCTAGCGGGCGCTTTGACTATGTAGGTTCCCTATCAGGCACTTGGAGAATGTAGGTTAACTAGGGGGCAGTAGGACAATGTAGGTTACCTACCGGGCCCTTGTACTATCTAGGTTACCTAGGGGGAACCTGGACTATGTAGGTTAACTAGTGGGCACTTGGACTATCTAGGTTACCTAGCAGGCACGTGGACTATGTACGTTTCCTAGCAGGCCCTTGGACTATCTACGTTACCTAGCGGGCATTTAGACTATGTACGTTACCTAGCGAGCACTTGGACTATGTATGTTTCCTAGCGGGTACTTGGACTAGAGAGGTTGCCTAGCGGGCACTTGTTCTATCTAGGTTAACTAGCGGGCACTTGGACTATCTAGGTTAACTAGCGGACATTTGGACTATTAGTGCCCCCAGCGGGCATTTGGACTATATTGGTTACTAGTGGGCACTTGGACTATGTAGGTTAACGATCGGGCACTTGGACTATTATAGGTAACCTAGTGGTCACTTGAAATGTCTAGGTTACCTCGCGGGCACTTGGACTATGTAGGTTAACTAGCGGGCACTTGGGCTATCTAGGTTAACTAGCGGGCCATTGGACTATGTAGGTTATCTAGCGGGCCCTTGGACTATGTAGGTTAACTAGCGGGCCCTTGGACTATGTAGGTTACGTAGTGGGCACTTGGACGATCTAGGTTAACTAGCGGGTACTTGGACTATGTAGGTTAACTAGCGGGATCTTTGACCATGTAGATTAACTAGCGGCACTTGGACTATCTACATTAACTAGCGGGCCCTTGGACTATATAGATTCCCTGGCAGGCACTTGGACTATGTATGTTCCAGAGCGGGCACTTGGACTATGTAGGTTCCCTAGCAGTCACTTGGACTATGTAGGTTCCAGAGCGGGCACTTGGACTATCTAGGTTCCCTAGAGGGCACTTGTACTATGTAGGTTAATTAGCGGACACTTGGACGATCTAGGTTAACTAGCGGGTACTTGGATTATGTAGGTTAACTAGCGGGCCCTTGAACTATGTAGATTAACTAGCGGCACTTCGACTATCTACATTAACTAACGGGTCCTTGGAGTATGTAGATTGCCTAGCGGGCACTTGGACTATGTAGGTTCCCTAGCGGGCACTTGGACTCTGCATGTTCCCTACGGACACTTGAACTATGTAAGTTAACTACCGGGCACTTGGACTATGTAGGTTAACTACCGGTCACTTGCATTATCTAGGTTACCGAACGGGCATTTGGACTATGTAGGTAACCTACCGGGAACTTGGAGAGTCTAGGTTACCTAGCGGGCACTTGGACTTCTACGTTAACGAACGGGCACTTGGACTATGTATGTTGCATAGCGGGCAATTGGACTATCTAGGTTAGGTAACGGGCACAAGAACTATCTAGGTTACCTAGCTGGCACTTGAACTATCTACGTTATAGCGGGTTCTTGGAGTATGTAGGTTACCTAGCGGGCTGTTGGACTATTAGGGCCCCTAGCGGGCATTTGGACTATATTGGTTACCTAGCGGGCACTTGGACTATGTAGGTTAACGAACGGGCACTTGGACTATGTAGGTAACCTAGTGGTCACTTGAAATGTCTAGGTTACCTCGCGGGCAATTGGACTATGTAGGTTAACTAGCGGTCACTTGGACTATCTAGGTTAACTAGCCGGCCATTGGACTATGTAGGTTAACTAGCGGGCCCTTGGACTATGTAGGTTAACTAGCGGGCCCTTGGACTATGTAGGTTACATAGTGGGCACTTGGACGATCTAGGTTAACTAGCGGGTACTTGGACTATGTAGGTTAACTAGCGGGCCCTTGAACTAGGTAGATAAACTGGCGGCACTTGGACTATCTACATTAACTAGCGGGCCCTTGGACTATGTGGATTCCCTGGCAGGCACTTGGACTATGTATGTTCCAGAGCGGGCACTTGGACTATGTAGGTTCCCTAGCAGTCCCTTGGACTATGTAGGTTCCAGAGCGGGCACTTGGACTATCTAGGTTCCCTAGCGGGCACTTGTACTATGTAGCTTAACTGGCGGGCCCTTGGACTATGTAGGTTACATAGTGGGCACTTGGACGATCTAGGTTAACTAGCGGGTACTTGGATTATTTAGGTTAACTAGTGGGCCCTTGAACTATGTAGATTAACTAGCGGCACTTGGACTATCTACATTAACTAGAGGGTCCTTGGACTATGTAAATTGCCTAGCGGGCACTTGAACAATGTAGGTTCCCTAGCGGACACTTGGACTCTGTATGTTCCCTACGGACACTTGAACTATGTAAGTTAACTACCGGGCACTTGGACTATGTAGGTTAACTAGCGGGCCCTTGGACTATCTATGTTACCTAGCGGGCACTTGGACTATGTAGGTTAACTACCGGGCACTTGCATTATCTAGGTTACCGAACGGGCATTTGGACAATGTAGGTAACCTAGCGGGCACTTGGAGAGTCTAGGTTACCTAGCGGGCACTTGGACTTCTAGGTTAATGAACGGGTACTTGGACTATGTATGTTGCATAGCGGGCAATTGGACAATCTAGGTTAGGTAACGGGCACAAGAACTATCTCGGTTACCTAGCTGGCACTTGAACTATCTACGTTATAGCGGGTTCTTGAAGTATGTAGGTTACCTAGCAGGCTGTTGGACTATCTAAGTTACCAAGCGGGCACTGGGACTATCTAGGTTAACTAGCGGGCACTTGGACGATCTAGGTTAACTAACGGGCACTTGAACTATCAAAGTGAACAAGTGAGCCCTCGGACTATGTTGGTTAACTAGCGGGCCCTTGGACTATCTGGGTTATCTAGCGGGCACTTGGGCTATATAGGTTACCTAGCGGGCACTTGGACTATGTAGGTTACCTAGTGGGCACTTGGATTATCTAGGTTAACGAACGGGCACTTGGAATATGCAGGTAACCTAGCGGGCACTTGGACTTTCTAGGTTACCTAGCGGACACTTGGACTTCTAGGTTAACGAACGGGCTCTTGGACTATGTAGGTTGCCTAGCGGGCACTTGGACTATCTAGGTTAGGTAACGGGCACTTGGACTATCTAGGTTACCTAACGGGCACTTTGACTATCTAGGTTACATAGCGTGCACTTGGACTATGTAGGTTAACTACCGAGCACTTGGACTCTAGGTTACCTAGCGGGCACTTGAACTATCTAGGTTACCTAGCGGGCCCTTGGACTATGTAGGTTTCCTAGCAGGCACTTGGACTATCTAGGTTAACGAACGGGCACTTGGACTATGTAGGTAACCTAGCGGGCACTTGGACAGTCTAGGTTACCTAGCGGGCACTTGGACTATCTAGGTTATATAACAGGCACTTGGACGATGTAGGTTACGTAGCGGGCACTTGGACTATGTAGTATCCCTATCGGACATTTGGACTACTTAGGTTTCCTAGCGGGCACTTGGATTATCTAGGTTAACTAGCGGGCACTTGGACTTTCTAGGTCAACTAGTGGGCCCTTGTACTATGTAGGTTAACTAGCGAGCACTTGGACAACCTAGGTTAACTAGCGGACCTTGGACTATGTAGGTTAACTACAGGGCCCTTGGACTATGTAGGTTTACCAGCGGGCACTTGGACGATCTAGGTTAACTAGAGGGCACTTGGATTATCTAGGTTAACTAGCGGGCACTTGGATGATCATTGTTAACTAGCAGGCACTTGAACTATCTAGGTTAGCTAACGGGCACATGGACTAAGTACGTCCCCTAGTGGGCACTTGGAATATCTAGGTTAACTAACGGGCACTTGGACTATCTAGGTTACCTAGCTGGCACTTGGACTATGAAGGTTCCATAGTGGACACTTGGACTATGTAGGTCAACTAGCGGGCCCTTGGACTATCTAGGTTAGCTAACTGGCACGTGGACTATGTAGATTAACTAGCGGACACTTGCACGATCTAGGTTAACTAGCGGGCAATTGCACTATGTAGGTTAACTAGCGGGCCCATTGACTATGTAGGTTAACTAGCGGGCACTTGGACGATCTAGGTTAACTAGCGGGCACTTGGACGATATAGGTTAACTAGCGGGCACTTGGATTATCTAGGTTAGCTAGCGGGCTCTTGCACTATGTAGGTTATCTAGCGGGCCCATTGACTATTTAGGTTAACTAGCGGGCACTTGGACGATCTCGGTTACCTAGCGGGCCCTTGGACTATGTAGGTTTCCTAGCGGGCACTTGGACTATCTAGGTTAACGAACGGGCACTTTGACTATGTAGGTTACCTAGCGGGCACTTGGACTATGTTGGATCCGTATCAGACATTTGGACTAATTAGGTTACCTAGCGGGCACTTGGACTATCTTGGTTAACTGGCAGGCACTTGGATGATCAATGTTAACTAGCGGGCACTTGGACTATCTAGGTTAGCTAACGGGCACTTGGACTAAATACGTCCCCTATTGGGCACTTGGACCCTCTAGGTTAACTAACGGGCACTAGGACTATCTAGGTTAACTAGCGGGCACTTGGACTATCTAGGTTACCTAGCTGGCACTTGAACTGTCTACGTTACCTAGCGGGTACTTGGAGTATGTAGGTTACCTACCGGGCTGTTGGACTATCTAGGTTAACTAACGGGCACTTGGACTATGTAGGTTCCTAGGCGGTTCCTTGGAATATGTAAGTTCCCTATCGGGCACTTAGACTATGTAGGTCAACTAGCGGGCACTTGGATTATGTAGGTTCCCTATCGGGCACTTGGACTATGTAGGTTAACTAGAGGGCATTTGGACTATGTAGGTTACCTAGCGGGCACTTGGACTATCTAGGTTACCTAGCTGGCACTTGAACTATCTACGTTACCTATCGGGTACATGGACTATGAAGGTTCCCTAGCGGGCACTAGGATTATCTGGGTTACCTAGCGGGCACTTGGACTATGTAGGTTAACTAGAGGACATTTGGACTATGTAGGTTACCTAGCGGGCACTTGGACTATCTAGATTACCTAGCTGGCACTTGAACTATCTACGTTACCTAGCGGGTACTTGGACTATGAAGGTTCCCTAGCAGGCACTAGGATTATCTGGGTTACCTAGCGGGCTTTGGACTATGTAGGTCAACTAGCGGGCACTTGGAATATGTAGGTTCCCTATCGGGCACTTGGACTATGTAGGTTCGCTATCGGGCACTTGGAAAATGTAGGTTAACTAGGGGGCACTAAGACTATCTAGGTTACCTAGCGGGAATTTGGACTATGTAGGCTCCCTAGCGGTTATTTGGACTATATAGATTACTTAGCGGGCACTTAGACTTTGCAGGTTACTTAGCGGGCACTTGGACTATCTAGGTTACCTAGCAGGCACTTGAAGTATATACGTTACCTAGCGGGTACTTGGAGTATGTAGGTTACCTACCGGGCTGTTGGACTATCTAGGTAACCTAGCGGGCACTTGGACTATCTAGGCTAACTAACGGGCACTTGGACTATGTAGGTTAACTAGCGGGCATTTGGGCTATCTAGGTTAACTAGCGGGCCATTGGACTATGTAGGTTATCTAGCGGGCCCTTGGACTATGTAGGTTAACTAGCGGGCCCTAGGACTATGTAGATTAACTAGCAGAACTTGAACTATCTACGTTAACTAGCGGGCACTTGCACTATATATGTTCCAGAGCGGGCACTTGGACTATGTAGGTTCCGTATCGGGCACTTGGACTATGTAGGTTAACTAGCGGGCATTTGGACCATGTAGGTTACCTAGCGGGCACTTTGACTATGTAGGTTCCCTATCAGGCACTTGGAGAATGTAGGTTAACTAGGGGGCAGTAGGACAATGTAGGTTACCTACCGGGCCCTTGTACTATCTAGGTTACCTAGGGGGAACCTGGACTATGTAGGTTAACTAGTGGGCACTTGGACTATCTAGGTTACCTAGCAGGCACGTGGACTATGTACGTTTCCTAGCAGGCCCTTGGACTATCTACGTTACCTAGCGGGCATTTAGACTATGTACGTTACCTAGCGGGCACTTGGACTATGTATGTTTCCTAGCGGGTACTGGGACTAGATAGGTTCCCTAGCGGGCACTTGTTCTATCTAGGTTAACTAGCGGGCACTTGGACTATCTAGGTTAACTAGCGGACATTTGGACTATTAGTGCCCCCAGCGGGCATTTGGACTATATTGGTTACTAGTGGGCACTTGGACTATGTAGGTTAACGATCGGGCACTTGGACTATTATAGGTAACCTAGTGGTCACTTGAAATGTCTAGGTTACCTCGCGGGCACTTGGACTATGTAGGTTAACTAGCGGGCACTTGGGCTATCTAGGTTAACTAGCGGGCCATTGGACTATGTAGGTTATCTAGCGGGCCCTTGGACTATGTAGGTTACGTAGTGGGCACTTGGACGATCTAGGTTAACTAGCGGGTACTTGGACTATGTAGGTTAACTAGCGGGACCTTTGACTATGTAGATTAACTAGCGGCACTTGGACTATCTACATTAACTAGCGGGCCCTTGGACTATATAGATTCCCTGGCAGGCACTTGGACTATGTATGTTCCAGAGCGGGCACTTGGACTATGTAGGTTCCCTAGCAGTCACTTGGACTATGTAGGTTCCAGAGCGGGCACTTGGACTATCTAGGTTCCCTAGCGGGCACTTGTACTGTGTAGGTTAATTAGCGGACACTTGGACGATCTAGGTTAACTAGCGGGTACTTGGATTATGTAGGTTAACTAGCGGGCCCTTGAACTATGTAGATTAACTAGCGGCACTTCGACTATCTACATTAACTAACGGGTCCTTGGAGTATGTAGATTGCCTAGCGGGCACTTGGACTATGTAGGTTTCCTAGCGGGCACTTGGACTCTGCATGTTCCCTACGGACACTTGAACTATGTAAGTTAACTACCGGGCACTTGGACTATGTAGGTTAACTCGCGGGCCCTTGGACTATCTAGGTTACCTAGCGGGCACTTGGACTATGTAGGTTAACTACCGGTCACTTGCATTATCTAGGTTACCGAACGGGCATTTGGACTATGTAGGTAACCTACCGGGCACTTGGAGAGTCTAGGTTACCTAGCGGGCACTTGGACTTCTACGTTAACGAACGGGCACTTGGACTATGTATGTTGCATAGCGGGCAATTGGACTATCTAGGTTAGGTAACGGGCACAAGAACTATCTAGGTTACCTAGCTGGCACTTGAACTATCTACGTTATAGCGGGTTCTTGGAGTATGTAGGTTACCTAGCGGGCTGTTGGACTATTAGGGCCCCTAGCGGGCATTTGGACTATATTGGTTACCTAGCGGGCACTTGGACTATGTAGGTTAACGAACGGGCACTTGGACTATGTAGGTAACCTAGTGGTCACTTGAAATGTCTAGGTTAACTCGCGGGCAATTGGACTATGTAGGTTAACTAGCGGTCACTTGGACTATCTAGGTTAACTAGCCGGCCATTGGACTATGTAGGTTAACTAGCGGGCCCTTGGACAATGTAGGTTAACTAGCGGGGCCTTGGACTATGTAGGTTACATAGTGGGCACTTGGACGATTTAGGTTAACTAGCGGGTACTTGGACTATGTAGGTTAACTAGCGGGCCCTTGAACTAGGTAGATAAACTGGCGGCACTTGGACTATCTACATTAACTAGCGGGCCCTTGGACTATGTGGATTCCCTGGCAGGCACTTGGACTATGTATGTTCCAGAGCGGGCACTTGGATTATGTAGGTTCCCTAGCAGTCCCTTGGACTATGTAGGTTCCAGAGCGGGCACTTGGACTATCTAGGTTCCCTAGCGGGCACTTGTACTATGTAGGTTAACTAGCGGGCCCTTGGACTATGTAGGTTACATAGTGGGCACTTGGACGATCTAGGTTAACTAGCGGGTACTTGGATTATTTAGGTTAACTAGTGGGCCCTTGAACTATGTAGATCAACTAGCGGCACTTGGACTATCTACATTAACTAGCGGGTCCTTGGACTATGTAAATTGCCTAGCGGGCACTTGGACAATGTAGGTTCCCTAGCGGACACTTGGACTCTGTATGTTCCCTACGGACACTTGAACTATGTAAGTTAACTACCGGGCACTTGGACTATGTAGGTTAACTAGCGGGCCCTTGGACTATCTATGTTACCTAGCGGGCACTTGGACTATGTAGGTTAACTACCGGGCACTTGCATTATCTAGGTTACCGAACGGGCATTTGGACAATTTAGGTAACCTAGCGGGCACTTGGAGAGTCTAGGTTACCTAGCGGGCACTTGGACTTCTAGGTTAATGAACGGGTACTTGGACTATGTATGTTGCATAGCGGGCAATTGGACAATCTAGGTTAGGTAACGGGCACAAGAACTATCTAGGTTACCTAGCTGGCACTTGAACTATCTACGTTATAGCGGGTTCTTGAAGTATGTAGGTTACCTAGCAGGCTGTTGGACTATCTAAGTTACCAAGCGGGCACTGGGACTATCTAGGTTGACTAACGGGCACTTGGACTATGTAGGTTCCCTAGCGGGCCCATGGACTATGTAGGTTCCCTAGCGAGCACTTGGACTATGTGGGTTCCCTAGCGGGCATTTGGACTATCTAGGTTAACTAACGGGCACTTGGACTATGTAGGTTCCCTAGCGGGCACTTGGATTATGTAGGTTCCCTCTCGGGCACTTGGACTATGTAGGTTAACTAGTGGGCATTTGGACTATGTAGGTTACCTAGCGGGCACTTGGACTATGTAGGTTACCTAGCGGGCAGTTGGACTATATAGGTTCCCTATCGGGCTTTTGGACTATGTAGGTTACCTAGCGGGCCCTTGGACTATCTAGGTTACCTAGGGGGAACCTGGATTATGTAGGTTAACTAGTGGGCACTTGGACTATCTAGGTTACCTAGCGGGCACTTGGACTATGTACGTTCCCTAGCGGGCACTTCGACTCTCTACGTTACCTAGTGGGCACTTGGACTATGTACGTTACCTAGCGGGCACTTGGACTATGCAAGTTTCCTAGCGGGCACTTGGACTATGTAGGTTAACGAACGGGCACTTGGACTATCTAGGTTAACTAGCTGGCACTTGGACTATGTAGTTTCCCTAGCGGGCATTTGGACTATTTAGGTTACCTAGCATGCACTTGGACTATATAGGTTACCTAGCGGACACTTGGACTATCTAGGTTACCTAGCAGGCAGTTTGACTATCTAGGTTAACTAACGGGCACTTGGACTATGTAGGTTGCCTAGCGGGCACTTGGATTATGTAGGTTCACTATCGGGCACTTGGACTATCTAGGTTACCTAGCTGGCACTTGAACTATCTACGTTACCTAGCGGGTACTTGGAGTATGTAGGTTACCTACCGGGCTGTTGGACTATCTAGGTTACCTAGCGGGCACTTCGACTATCTAGGTTAACTAACGGGCACTTGGACTATGTAGGTTCCCTACGGACACTTGAACTATGTAAGTTAACTACCGGGCACTTGGACTATGTAGGTTAACTAGCGGGCCCTTGGACTATCTAGGTTACCTAGCGGGCACTTGGACTATGTAGGTTAACTACCGGTCACTTGCATTATCTAGGTTACCGAACGGGCATTTGGACTATGTAGGTAACCTAGCGGGCACTTGGAGAGTCTAGGTTACCTAGCGGGCACTTGGACTTCTACGTTAACGAACGGGCACTTGGACTATGTATGTTGCATAGCGGGCAATTGGACTATCTAGGTTAGGTAACGGGCACAAGAACTATCTAGGTTACCTAGCTGGCACTTGAACTATCTACGTTATAGCGGGTTCTTGGAGTATGTAGGTTACCTAGCGGGCCGTTGGACTATTAGGGCCACTAGCGGGCATTTGGACTATGTTGGTTACCTAGCGGGCACTTGGACTATGTAGGTTAACGAATGGGCACTTGGACTATGTAGGTAACCTAGTGGTCACTTGAAATGTCTAGGTTACCTAGCGGGCACTTGGACTATGTAGGTTAACTAGCGGTCACTTGGACTATCTAGGTTAACTAGCGGGCCATTGGACTATGTAGGTTAACTAGCGGGCCCTTGGACTATGTAGGTTAACTAGCGGGCCCTTGGACTATGTAGGTTACATATTGGGCACTTGGACGATCTAGATTAACTAGCGGGTTCTTGGACTATGTAGGTTAACTAGCGGGCCATTGAACTATGTAGATTAACTAGCGGCACTTGGACTATCTACATTAACTAGCGGGCCCTTGGACTATGTAGATTCCCTGGCAGGCACTTGGACTATGTATGTTCCAGAGCGGGCACTTGGACTATGTAGGTTCCCTAGCAGTCACTTGGACTATGTAGGTTCCAGAGCGGGCACTTGGACTATCTAGGTTCCCTAGCGGGCACTTGTACTATGTAGGTTAATTAGCAGACAGATGGACGATCTAGGTTAACTAGCGGGTACTTGGATTATTTAGGTTAACTAGTGGGCCCTTGAACTATGTAGATTAACTAGCGGAACTTGGACTATCTACATTAACTAACGGGTCCTTGGACTATGTAAATTGCCTAGCGGGCACTTGGGCAATGTAAGTTCCCTAGCGGACACTTGGACTCTGTATGTTCCCTACGGACACTTGAACTATGTGAGTTAACTACCGGGCACTTGGACTATGTAGGTTAACTAGCGGGCCCTTGGACTATCTAGGTTACCTAGCGGGCACTTGGACTATGTAGGTTAACTACCGGTCACTTGCATTATCTAGGTTACCGAACGGGCATTTGGACTAAGTAGGTAACCTAGCGGGCACTTGGAGAGTCTAGGTTACCTAGCGGGCACTAGGACTTCTAGGTTAACGAACGGGCACTTGGACTATGTATGTTGCATAGCGGGCAATTGGACTATCTAGGTTAGGTAACGGGCACAAGAACTATCTAGGTTACCTAGCTGGCACTTGAACTATCTACGTTATAGCGGGTTCTTGGAGTATGTAGGTTACCTAGCGGGCCGTTGGACTATTAGGGCCACTAGCGGGCATTTGGACTATGTTGGTTACCTAGCGGGCACTTGGACTATGTAGGTTAACGAACGGGCACTTGGACTATGTAGGTAACCTAGTGGTCACTTGAAATGTCTAGGTTACCTAGCGGGCACTTGGACTATGTAGGTTAACTAGCGGTCACTTGGACTATCTAGGTTAACTAGCGGGCCATTGGACTATGTAGGTTAACTAGCGGGCCCTTGGACTATGTAGGTTAACTAGCGGGCCCTTGGACTATGTAGGTTACATAGTGGGCACTTGGACGATCTAGATTAACTAGCGGGTTCTTGGACTATGTAGGTTAACTAGCGGGCCATTGAACTATGTAGATTAACTAGCGGCACTTGGACTATCTACATTAACTAGCGGGCCCTTGGACTATGTAGATTCCCTGGCAGGCACTTGGACTATGTATGTTCCAGAGCGGGCACTTGGACTATGTAGGTTCCCTAGCAGTCACTTGGACTATGTAGGTTCCAGAGCAGGCACTTGGACTATCTAGGTTCCCTAGCGGGCACTTGTACTATGTAGGTTAATTAGCAGACACTTGGACGATCTAGGTTAACTAGCGGGTACTTGGATTATTTAGGTTAACTAGTGGGCCCTTGAACTATGTAGATTAACTAGCGGAATTTGGACTATCTACATTAACTAACGGGTCCTTGGACTATGTAAATTGCCTAGCGGGCACTTGGACAATGTAGGTTCCCTAGCAGTCACTTGGACTATGTAGGTTCCAGAGCGGGCACTTGGACTATCTAGGTTCCCTAGCGGGCACTTGTACTATGTAGGTTAATTAGCGGACACTTGGACGATCTAGGTTAACTAGCGGGTACTTGGATTATGTAGGTTAACTAGCGGGCCCTTGAACTATGTAGATTAACTAGCGGCACTTCGACTATCTACATTAACTAACGGGTCCTTGGAGTATGTAGATTGCCTAGCGGGCACTTGGACTATGTAGGTTCCCTAGCGGGCACTTGGACTCTGCATGTTCCCTACGGACACTTGAACTATGTAAGTTAACTACCGGGCACTTGGACTATGTAGGTTAACTAGCGGGCCCTTGGACTATCTAGGTTACCTAGCGGGCACTTGGACTATGTAGGTTAACTACCGGTCACTTGCATTATCTAGGTTACCGAACGGGCATTTGGACTATGTAGGTAACCTAGCGGGCACTTGGAGAGTCTAGGTTACCTAGCGGGCACTAGGACTTCTAGGTTAACAAACGGGCACTTGGACTATGTATGTTGCATAGCGGGCAATTGGACTATCTAGGTTAGGTAACGGGCACAAGAACTATCTAGGTTACCTACCTGGCACTTGAACTATCTACGTTATAGCGGGTTCTTGGAGTATGTAGGTTACCTAGCGGGCCGTTGGACTATTAGGGCCACTAGCGGGCATTTGGACTATGTTGGTTACCTAGCGGGCACTTGGACTATGTAGGTTAACGAACGGGCACTTGGACTATGTAGGTAACCTAGTGGTCACTTGAAATGTCTAGGTTACCTAGCGGGCACTTGGACTATGTAGGTTAACTAGCGGTCACTTGGACTATCTAGGTTAACTAGCGGGCCATTGGACTATGTAGGTTAACTAGCGGGCCCTTGGACTATGTAGGTTAACTAGCGGGCCCTTGGACTATGTAGGTTACATAGTGGGCACTTGGACGATCTAGATTAACTAGCGGGTTCTTGGACTATGTAGGTTAACTAGCGGGCCATTGAACTATGTAGATTAACTAGCGGCACTTGGACTATCTACATTAACTAGCGGGCCCTTGGAGTATGTAGATTCCCTGGCAGGCACTTGGACTATGTATGTTCCAGAGCGGGCACTTGGACTATGTAGGTTCCCTAGCAGTCACTTGGACTATGTAGGTTCCAGAGCGGGCACTTGGACTATCTAGCTTCCCTAGCGGGCACTTGTACTATGTAGGTTAATTAGCAGACACTTGGACGATCTAGGTTAACTAGCGGGTACTTGGATTATTTAGGTTAACTAGTGGGCCCTTGAACTATGTAGATTAACTAGCGGAACTTGGACTATCTACATTAACTAACGGGTCCTTGGACTATGTAAATTGCCTAGCGGGCACTTGGACAATGTAGGTTCCCTAGCAGTCACTTGGACTATGTAGGTTCCAGAGCGGGCACTTGGACTATCTAGGTTCCCTAGCGGGCACTTGTACTATGTAGGTTAATTAGTGGACACTTGGACGATCTAGGTTAACTAGCGGGTACTTGGATTATGTAGGTTAACTAGCGGGCCCTTGAACTATGTAGATTAACTAGCGGCACTTCGACTATCTACATTAACTAACGGGTCCTTGGAGTATGTAGATTGCCTAGCGGGCACTTGGACTATGTAGGTTCCCTAGCGGGCACTTGGACTCTGCATGTTCCCTACGGACACTTGAACTATGTAAGTTAACTACCGGGCACTTGGACTATGTAGGTTAACTACCGGTCACTTGCATTATCTAGGTTACCGAACGGGCATTTGGACTATGTAGGTAACCTACCGGGAACTTGAAGAGTCTAGGTTACCTAGCGGGCACTTGGACTTCTACGTTAACGAACGGGCACTTGGACTATGTATGTTGCATAGCGGGCAATTGGACTATCTAGGTTAGGTAACGGGCACAAGAACTATCTAGGTTACCTAGCTGGCACTTGAACTATCTACGTTATAGCGGGTTCTTGGAGTATGTAGGTTACCTAGCGGGCTGTTGGACTATTAGGGCCCCTAGCGGGCATTTGGATTATATTGGTTACCTAGCGGGCACTTGGACTATGTAGGTTAACGAACGGGCACTTGGACTATGTAGGTAACCTAGTGGTCACTTGAAATGTCTAGGTTACCTCGCGGGCAATTGGACTATGTAGTTAACTAGCGGTCACTTGGACTATCTAGGTTAACTAGCCGGCCATTGGACTATGTAGGTTAACTAGCGGGCCCTTGGACTATGTAGGTTAACTAGCGGGCCCTTGGACTATGTAGGTTACATAGTGGGCACTTGGACGATCTAGGTTAACTAGCGGGTACTTGGACTATGTAGGTTAACTAGCGGGCCCTTGAACTAGGTAGATAAACTGGCGGCACTTGGACTATCTACATTAACTAGCGGGCCCTTGGACTATGTGGATTCCCTGGCAGGCACTTGGACTATGTATGTTCCAGAGCGGGCACTTGGACTATGTAGGTTCCCTAGCAGTCCCTTGGACTATGTAGGTTCCAGAGCGGGCACTTGGACTATCTAGGTTCCCTAGCGGGCACTTGTACTATGTAGCTTAACTGGCGGGCCCTTGGACTATGTAGGTTACATAGTGGGCACTTGGACGATCTAGGTTAACTAGCGGGTACTTGGATTATTTAGGTTAACTAGTGGGCCCTTGAACTATGTAGATTAACTAGCGGCACTTGGACTATCTACATTAACTAGCGGGTCCTTGGACTATGTAAATTGCCTAGCGGGCACGTGAACAATGTAGGTTCCCTAGCGGACACTTGGACTCTGTATGTTCCCTACGGACACTTGAACTATGTAGGTTAACTACCGGGCACTTGGACTATGTAGGTTAACTAGCGGGCCCTTGGACTATCTATGTTACCTAGCGGGCACTTGGACTATGTAGGTTAACTACCGGGCACTTGCATTATCTAGGTTACCGAACGGGCATTTGGACAATGTAGGTAACCTAGCGGGCACTTGGAGAGTCTAGGTTACCTAGCGGGCACTTGGACTTCTAGGTTAATGAACGGGTACTTGGACTATGTATGTTGCATAGCGGGCAATTGGACAATCTAGGTTAGGTAACGGGCACAAGAACTATCTCGGTTACCTAGCTGGCACTTGAACTATCTACGTTATAGCGGGTTCTTGAAGTATGTAGGTTACCTAGCAGGCTGTTGGACTATCTAAGTTACCAAGCGGGCACTGGGACTATCTAGGTTAACTAGCGAGCACTTGGACTATCTAGGTTAACTAGCGGGCACTTGGACGATCTAGGTTAACTAACGGGCACTTGAACTATCAAAGTGAACAAGTGAGCCCTCGGACTATGTTGGTTAACTAGCGGGCCCTTGGACTATCTGGGTTATCTAGCGGGCACTTGGGCTATATAGGTTACCTAGCGGGCACTTGGACTATGTAGGTTACCTAGTGGGCACTTGGATTATCTAGGTTAACGAACGGGCACTTGGAATATGCAGGTAACCTAGCGGGCACTTGGACTTTCTAGGTTACCTAGCGGACACTTGGACTTCTAGGTTAACGAACGGGCTCTTGGACTATGTAGGTTGCCTAGCGGGCACTTGGACTATCTAGGTTAGGTAACGGGCACTTGGACTATCTAGGTTACCTAACGGGTACTTTGACTATCTAGGTTACATAGCGTGCACTTGGACTATGTAGGTTAACTACCGAGCACTTGGACTCTAGGTTACCTAGCGGGCACTTGAACTATCTAGGTTACCTAGCGGGCCCTTGGACTATGTAGGTTTCCTAGCAGGCACTTGGACTATCTAGGTTAACGAACGGGCACTTGGACTATGTAGGTAACCTAGCGGGCACTTTGACAGTCTAGGTTACCTAGCGGGCACTTGGACTATCTAGGTTATATAACAGGCACTTGGACGATGTAGGTTACCTAGCGGGCACTTGGACTATGTAGTATCCCTATCGGACATTTGGACTACTTAGGTTTCCTAGCGGGCACTTGGATTATCTAGGTTAACTAGCGGGCACTTGGACTTTCTAGGTCAACTAGTGGGCCCTTGTACTATGTAGGTTAACTAGCGAGCACTTGGACAATCTAGGTTAACTAGCGGACCTTGGATTATGTAGGTTAACTACAGGGCCCTTGGACTATGTAGGTTTACCAGCGGGCACTTGGACGATCTAGGTTAACTAGAGGGCACTTGGACTATCTAGGTTAACTAGCGGGCACTTGGATGATCATTGTTAACTAGCGGGCACTTGAACTATCTAGGTTAGCTAACGGGCACATGGACTAAGTACGTCCCCTAGTGGGCACTTGGAATATCTAGGTTAACTAACGGGCACTTGGACTATCTAGGTTACCTAGCTGGCACTTGGACTATGAAGGTTCCATAGTGGACACTTGGACTATGTAGGTCAACTAGCGGGCCCTTGGACTATCTAGGTTAGCTAACTGGCACGTGGACTATGTAGATTAACTAGCGGACACTTGCACGATCTAGGTTAACTAGCGGGCAATTGCACTATGTAGGTTAACTAGCGGGCCCATTGACTATGTAGGTTAACTAGCGGGCACTTGGACGATCTAGGTTAACTAACGGGCACTTGGACGATATAGGTTAACTAGCGGGCACTTGGATTATCTAGGTTAGCTAGCGGGCTCTTGCACTATGTAGGTTATCTAGCGGGCCCATTGACTATTTAGGTTAACTAGCGGGCACTTGGACGATCTCGGTTACCTAGCGGGCCCTTGGACTATGTAGGTTTCCTAGCGGGCACTTGGACTATCTAGGTTAATGAACGGGCACTTTGACTATGTAGGTTACCTAGCGGGCACTTGGACTATGTTGGATCCGTATCGGACATTTGGACTAATTAGGTTACCTAGCGGGCACTTGGACTATCTTGGTTAACTGGCAGGCACTTGGATGATCAATGTTAACTAGCGGGCACTTGGACTATCTAGGTTAGCTAATGGGCACTTGGACTAAATACGTCCCCTATTGGGCACTTGGACCCTCTAGGTTAACTAACGGGCACTAGGACTATCTAGGTTAACTAGCGGGCACTTGGACTATCTAGGTTACCTAGCTGGCACTTGAACTATCTACGTTACCTAGTGGGTACTTGGAGTATGTAGGTTACCTACCGGGCTGTTGGACTATCTAGGTTAACTAACGGGCACTTGGACTATGTAGGTTCCTAGGCGGGGCCTTGGAATATGTAAGTTCCGTATCGGGCACTTAGACTATGTAGGTCAACTAGCGGGCACTTGGATTATGTAGGTTTCCTATCGGGCACTTGGACTATGTAGGTTAACTAGAGGGCATTTGGACTATGTAGGTTACCTAGCGGGCACTTGGACTATCTAGGTTACCTAGCTGGCACTTGAACTATCTACGTTACCTATCGGGTACATGGACTATGAAGGTTCCCTAGCGGGCACTAGGATTATCTGGGTTACCTAGCGGGCACTTGGACTATGTAGGTTAACTAGAGGACATTTGGACTATGTAGGTTACCTAGCGGGCACTTGGACTATCTAGATTACCTAGCTGGCACTTGAACTATGTACGTTACCTAGCGGGTACTTGGACTATGAAGGTTCCCTAGCAGGCACTAGGATTATCTGGGTTACCTAGCGGGCACTTGGACTATGTAGGTCAACTAGCGGGCACTTGGAATATGTAGGTTCCCTATCGGGCACTTGGACTATGTAGGTTCGCTATCGGGCACTTGGAAAATGTAGGTTAACTAGGGGGCACTAAGACTATCTAGGTTACCTAGCGGGAATTTGGACTATGTAGGCTCCCTAGCGGTTATTTGGACTATATAGATTACTTAGCGGGCACTTAGACTTTGTAGGTTACTTAGCGGGCACTTGGACTATCTAGGTTACCTAGCAGGCACTTGAAGTATATACGTTACCTAGCGGGTACTTGGAGTATGTAGGTTACCTACCGGGCTGTTGGACTATCTAGGTAACCTAGCGGGCACTTGGACTATCTAGGCTAACTAACGGGCACTTGGACTATGTAGGTTAACTAGCGGGCATTTGGGCTATCTAGGTTAACTAGCGGGCCATTGGACTATGTAGGTTATCTAGCGGGCCCTTGGACTATGTAGGTTAACTAGCGGGCCCTAGGACTATGTAGATTAACTAGCAGAACTTGAACTATCTACGTTAACTAGCGGGCACTTGCACTATGTATGTTCCAGAGCGGGCACTTGGACTATGTAGGTTCCGTATCGGGCACTTGGACTATGTAGGTTAACTAGCGGGCATTTGGACAATGTAGGTTACCTAGCGGGCACTTTGACTATGTAGGTTCCCTATCAGGCACTTGGAGAATGTAGGTTAACTAGGGGGCAGTAGGACAATGTAGGTTACCTACCGGGCCCTTGTACTATCTAGGTTACCTAGGGGGAACCTGGACTATGTAGGTTAACTAGTGGGCACTTGGACTATCTAGGTTACCTAGCAGGCACGTGGACTATGTACGTTTCCTAGCAGGCCCTTGGACTATCTACGTTACCTAGCGGGCATTTAGACTATGTACGTTACCTAGCGGGCACTTGGACTATGTATGTTTCCTAGCGGGTACTGGGACTAGATAGGTTCCCTAGCGGGCACTTGTTCTACCTAGGTTAACCAGCGGGCACTTGGACTATCTAGGTTAACTAGCGGACATTTGGACTATTAGTGCCCCCAGCGGGCATTTGGACTATATTGGTTACTAGTGGGCCCTTGGACTATGTAGGTTAACGATCGGGCACTTGGACTATTATAGGTAACGTAGTGGTCACTTGAAATGTCTAGGTTACCTCGCGGGCACTTGGACTATGTAGGTTAACTAGCGGGCACTTGGGCTATCTAGGTTAACTAGCGGGCCATTGGACTATGTAGGTTATCTAGCGGGCCCTTGGACTATGTAGGTTAACTAGCGGGCCCTTGGACTATGTAGGTTACGTAGTGGGCACTTGGACGATCTAGGTTAACTAGCGGGTACTTGGACTATGTAGGTTAACTAGCAGGACCTTTGACTATGTAGATTAACTAGCGGCACTAGGACTATCTACATTAACTAGCGGGCCCTTGGACTATATAGATTCCCTGGCAGGCACTTGGACAATGTATGTTACAGAGCGGGCACTTGGACTATGTAGGTTCCCTAGCAGTCACTTGGACTATGTAGGTTCCAGAGCGGGCACTTGGACTATCTAGGTTCCCTAGCGGGCACTTGTACTATGTAGGTTAATTAGCGGACACTTGGACGATCTAGGTTAACTAGCGGGTACTTGGATTATGTAGGTTAACTAGCGGGCCCTTGAACTATGTAGATTAACTAGCGGCACTTCGACTATCTACATTAACTAACGGGTCCTTGGAGTATGTAGATTGCCTAGCGGGCACTTGGACTATGTAGGTTTCCTAGCGGGCACTTGGACTCTGCATGTTCCCTACGGACACTTGAACTATGTAAGTTAACTACCGGGCACTTGTACTATGTAGCTTAACTGGCGGGCCCTTGGACTATGTAGGTTACATAGTGGGCATTTGGACGATCTAGGTTAACTAGCGGGTACTTGGATTATTTAGGTTAACTAGTGGGCCCTTGAACTATGTAGATTAACTAGCGGCACTTGGACTATCTACATTAACTAGCGGGTCCTTGGACTATGTAAATTGCCTAGCGGGCACTTGGACAATGTAGGTTCCCTAGCGGACACTTGGACTCTGTATGTTCCCTACGGACACTTGAACTATGTAAGTTAACTACCGGGCACTTGGACTATGTAGGTTAACTAGCGGGCCCTTGGACTATCTATGTTACCTAGCGGGCACTTGGACTATGTAGGTTAACTACCGGGCACTTGCATTATCTAGGTTACCGAACGGGCATTTGGACAATGTAGGTAACCTAGCGGGCACTTGGAGAGTCTAGGTTACCTAGCGGGCACTTGGACTTCTAGGTTAATGAACGGGTACTTGGACTATGTATGTTGCATAGCGGGCAATTGGACAATCTAGGTTAGGTAACTGGCACAAGAACTATCTAGGTTACCTAGCTGGCACTTGAACTATCTATGTTATAGCGGGTTCTTGAAGTATGTAGGTTACCTAGCAGGCTGTTGGACTATCTAAGTTACCAAGCGGGCACTGGGACTATCTAGGTTGACTAACGGGCACTTGGACTATGTAGGTTCCCTAGCGGGCCCATGGACTATGTAGGTTCCCTAGCGAGCACTTGGACTATGTGGGTTCCCTAGCGGGCATTTGGACTATCTAGGTTAACTAACGGGCACTTGGACTATGTAGGTTCCCTAGCGGGCACTTGGATTATGTAGGTTCCCTCTCGGGCACTTGGACTATGTAGGTTAACTAGTGGGCATTTGGACTATGTAGGTTACCTAGCGGGCACTTGGACTATGTAGGTTACCTAGCGGGCAGTTGGACTATATAGGTTCCCTATCGGGCTTTTGGACTATGTAGGTTACCTAGCGGGCCCTTGGACTATCTAGGTTACCTAGGGGGAACCTGGATTATGTAGGTTAACTAGTGGGCACTTGGACTATCTAGGTTACCTAGCGGGCACTTGGACTATGTACGTTCCCTAGCGGGCACTTCGACTCTCTACGTTACCTAGTGGGCACTTGGACTATGTACGTTACCTAGCGGGCACTTGGACTATGCAAGTTTCCTAGCGGGCACTTGGACTATGTAGGTTAACGAACGGGCACTTGGACTATCTAGGTTAACTAGCTGGCACTTGGACTATGTAGTTTCCCTAGCGGGCATTTGGACTATTTAGGTTACCTAGCATGCACTTGGACTATATAGGTTACCTAGCGGACACTTGGACTATCTAGGTTACCTAGCAGGCAGTTTGACTATCTAGGTTAACTAACGGGCACTTGGACTATGTAGGTTGCCTAGCGGGCACTTGGATTATGTAGGTTCACTATCGGGCACTTGGACTATCTAGGTTACCTAGCTGGCACTTGAACTATCTACGTTACCTAGCGGGTACTTGGAGTATGTAGGTTACCTACCGGGCTGTTGGACTATCTAGGTTACCTAGCGGGCACTTCGACTATCTAGGTTAACTAACGGGCACTTGGACTATGTAGGTTCCCTACGGACACTTGAACTATTTAAGTTAACTACCGGGCACTTGGACTATGTAGGTTAACTAGCGGGCCCTTGGACTATCTAGGTTACCTAGCGGGCACTTGGACTATGTAGGTTAACTACCGGTCACTTGCATTATCTAGGTTACCGAACGGGCATTTGGACTATGTAGGTAACCTAGCGGGCACTTGGAGAGTCTAGGTTACCTAGCGGGCACTAGGACTTCTAGGTTAACGAACGGGCACTTGGACTATGTATGTTGCATAACGGGCAATTGGACTATCTAGGTTAGGTAACGGGCACAAGAACTATCTAGGTTACCTAGCTGGCACTTGAACTATCTACGTTATAGCGGGTTCTTGGAGTATGTAGGTTACCTAGCGGGCCGTTGGACTATTAGGGCCACTAGCGGGCATTTGGACTATGTTGGTTACCTAGCGGGCACTTGGACTATGTAAGTTAACGAACGGGCACTTGGACTATGTAGGTAACCTAGTGGTCACTTGAAATGTCTAGGTTACCTAGCGGGCACTTGGACTATGTAGGTTAACTAGCGGTCACTTGGACTATCTAGGTTAACTAGCGGGCCATTGGACTATGTAGGTTAACTAGCGGGCCCTTGGACTATGTAGGTTAACTAGCGGGCCCTTGGACTATGTAGGTTACATAGTGGGCACTTGGACGATCTAGATTAACTAGCGGGTTCTTGGACTATGTAGGTTAACTAGCGGGCCATTGAACTATGTAGATTAACTAGCGGCACTTGGACTATCTACATTAACTAGCGGGCCCTTGGACTATGTAGATTCCCTGGCAGGCACTTGGACTATGTATGTTCCAGAGCGGGCACTTGGACTATGTAGGTTCCCTAGCAGTCCCTTGGACTATGTAGGTTCCAGAGCGGGCACTTGGACTATCTAGGTTCCCTAGCGGGCACTTGTACTATGTAGGTTAATTAGCAGACACTTGGACGATCTAGGTTAACTAGCGGGTACTTGGATTATTTAGGTTAACTAGTGGGCCCTTGAACTATGTAGATTAACTAGCGGAACTTGGACTATCTACATTAACTAACGGGTGCTTGTACTATGTAAATTGCCTAGCGGGCACTTGGACAATGTAAGTTCCCTAGCGGACACTTGGACTCCGTATGTTCCCTACGGACACTTGAACTATGTAAGTTAACTACCGGGCACTTGGACTATGTAGGTTAACTAGCGGGCCCTTGGACTATCTAGGTTACCTAGCGGGCACTTGGACTATGTAGGTTAACTACCGGTCACTTGCATTATCTAGGTTACCGAACGGGCATTTGGACTATGTAGGTAACCTACCGGGCACTTGGAGAGTCTACGTTACCTAGCGGGCACTAGGACTTCTAGGTTAACGAACGGGCACTTGGACTATGTATGTTGCATAGCGGGCAATTGGACTATCTAGGTTAGGTAACGGGCACAAGAACTATCTAGGTTACCTAGCTGGCACTTGAACTATCTACGTTATAGCGGGTTCTTGGAGTATGTAGGTTACCTAGCGGGCCGTTGGACTATTAGGGCCACTAGCGGGCATTTGGACTATGTTGGTTACCTAGCGGGCACTTGGACTATGTAGGTTAACGAACGGGCACTTGGACTATGTAGGTAACCTAGTGGTCACTTGAAATGTCTAGGTTACCTAGCGGGCACTTGGACTATGTAGGTTAACTAGCGGTCACTTGGACTATCTAGGTTAACTAGCGGGCCATTGGACTATGTAGGTTAACTAGCGGGCCCTTGGACTATGTAGGTTAACTAGCGGGCCCTTGGACTATGTAGGTTACATAGTGGGCACTTGGACGATCTAGATTAACTAGCGGGTTCTTGGACTATGTAGGTTAACTAGCGGGCCATTGAACTATGTAGATTAACTAGCGGCACTTGGACTATCTACATTAACTAGCGGGCCCTTGGACTATGTAGATTCCCTGGCAGGCACTTGGACTATGTATGTTCCAGAGCGGGCACTTGGACTATGTAGGTTCCCTAGCAGTCACTTGGACTATGTAGGTTCCAGAGCAGGCACTTGGACTATCTAGGTTCCCTAGCGGGCACTTGTACTATGTAGGTTAATTAGCAGACACTTGGACGATCTAGGTTAACTAGCGGGTACTTGGATTATTTAGGTTAACTACTGGGCCCTTGAACTATGTAGATTAACTAGCGGAACTTGGACTATCTACATTAACTAACGGGTCCTTGGACTATGTAAATTGCCTAGCGGGCACTTGGACAATGTAGGTTCCCTAGCGGACACTTGGACTCTGTATGTTCCCTACGGACACTTGAACTATGTAAGTTAACTACCGGGCACTTGGACTATGTAGGTTAACTAGCGGGCCCTTGGACTATCTATGTTACCTAGCGGGCACTTGGACTATGTAGGTTAACTACCGGTCACTTGCATTATCTAGGTTACCGAACGGGCATTTGGACTACTTAGGTAACCTAGCAGGCACTTGGAGAGTCTAGGTTACCTAGCGGGCACTTGGACTTCTGGGTTAATGAACGGGTACTTGGACTATGTATGTTGCATAGCGGGCAATTGGACAATCTAGGTTAGGTAACGGGCACAAGAACTATCTAGGTTACCTAGCTGGCACTTGAACTATCTACGTTATAGCGGGTTCTTGGGGTATGTAGGTTACCTAGCGGGCTGTTGGACTACCTAAGTTACCAAGCGGGCACTGGGACTATCTAGGTTAACTAACGGGCACGTGGACTATGTAGGTTCCCTAGCGGGCCCATGGACTATGTAGGTTCCCTATCGGGCACTTGGACTATGTAGGTTAACTAGTGGGCATTTGGACTATGTAGGTTACCTAGCGGGCACTTGGACTATGTAGGTTACCTAGCGGGCACTTGGACTATATAGGTTCCCTATCGGGCTTTTGGACTATGTAGGTTACCTAGCGAGCCCTTGGACTATCAATTGTTACCTAGGGGGAACCTGGACTATGTAGGTTAACTAGTGGGCACTTGGGCTATCTAGGTTACGTAGCGGGCACTTGGACTATGTACATTCCCTAGCGGGCATTTGGACTATCTACCTTACCTAGTGGGCACTTGGACTATGTACGTTACCTAGCGGGCACTTGGACTATGTACGTTTCCTAGCGGGTACTTGGACTATCTATGTTAACTAGCGGGCACTTGGACTATATAGGTTCCCTATGGGGCACTTGGACTAGGTAGGTTCCCTAGCGGGCACTTTGTCTATGTAGGTTAACTAGCGGGCACTTGGACTTCTAGGTTAACGAACGGGCACTTGGACTATGTATGTTGCATAGCGGGCAATTGGACTATCTAGGTTAGGTAAAGGGCACTTGGACTATCTAGGTTTCTTAGCGGGCTTTAGGAAGATCTAGGTTAACTAGAGGGCACTTGGACTATCTAGGTTAACTAGCGTGCACTTGGACTATCTAGTTTCTTAGCGGGTACTTGGACTATGTAGGTTAATAGCGGGCCCTTGGACTATGTAGATTAACTAGTGGCACTTGGAGTATCTACGTTAAGTAGCGGGCCCTTGGACTATCTAGATGAACTACCGGGCACTTGGACTATGTAGGCTAACTAGGGGTCCCTTGGATGATCTAGGTTGCCTAGCGGGTACATGAACTATCTAGGTTAACAAGCGGGCACTTGCAGTATCTAGGTTACCTAGCGGGAACTTGGACTATAGGTTAACTAGCGGGCACTTGGACTATCTAGGTTAACAATCGTGCACTTGGACTATGTAGGTTCCTTAGCGTGCACTTGGACTATGTAGGTTCCTTAGCGGGCACTTGGACTATCTAGGTTGCCTAGCGGGCACTTGGTATATAGGTTAACTAGCGGGCACTTGGACTATATAGGTTAACTAAAGGACACTTGGACTATCTAGGTTAGGTAACGGGCACAAGAACTATCTAGGTTACCTAGCTGGCACTTGAACTATCTACGTTATAGCGGGTTCTTGGAGTATGTAGGTTACCTAGCGGGCCGTTGGACTATTAGGGCCACTAGCGGGCATTTGGACTATGTTGGTTACCTAGCGGGCACTTGGACTATGTAAGTTAACGAACGGGCACTTGGACTATGTAGGTAACCTAGTGGTCACTTGAAATGTCTAGGTTACCTAGCGGGCACTTGGACTATGTAGGTTAACTAGCGGTCACTTGGACTATCTAGGTTAACTAGCGGGCCATTGGACTATGTAGGTTAACTAGCGGGCCCTTGGACTATGTAGGTTAACTAGCGGGCCCTTGGACTATGTAGGTTACATAGTGGGCACTTGGACGATCTAGATTAACTAGCGGGTTCTTGGACTATGTAGGTTAACTAGCGGGCCATTGAACTATGTAGATTAACTAGCGGCACTTGGACTATCTACATTAACTAGCGGGCCCTTGGACTATGTAGATTCCCTGGCAGGCACTTGGACTATGTATGTTCCAGAGCGGGCACTTGGACTATGTAGGTTCCCTAGCAGTCCCTTGGACTATGTAGGTTCCAGAGCGGGCACTTGGACTATCTAGGTTCCCTAGCGGGCACTTGTACTATGTAGGTTAATTAGCAGACACTTGGACGATCTAGGTTAACTAGCGGGTACTTGGATTATTTAGGTTAACTAGTGGGCCCTTGAACTATGTAGATTAACTAGCGGAACTTGGACTATCTACATTAACTAACTGGTGCTTGTACTATGTAAATTGCCTAGCGGGCACTTGGACAATGTAAGTTCCCTAGCGGACACTTGGACTCTGTATGTTCCCTACGGACACTTGAACTATGTAAGTTAACTACCGGGCACTTGGACTATGTAGGTTAACTAGCGGGCCCTTGGACTATCTAGGTTACCTAGCGGGCACTTGGACTATGTAGGTTAACTACCGGTCACTTGCATTATCTAGGTTACCGAACGGGCATTTGGACTATGTAGGTAACCTACCGGGCACTTGGAGAATCTAGGTTACCTAGCGGGCACTAGGACTTCTAGGTTAACGAACGGGCACTTGGACTATGTATGTTGCATAGCGGGCAATTGGACTATCTAGGTTAGGTAACGGGCACAAGAACTATCTAGGTTACCTAGCTGGCACTTGAACTATCTACGTTATAGCGGGTTCTTGGAGTATGTAGGTTACCTAGCGGGCCGTTGGACTATTAGGGCCACTAGCGGGCATTTGTACTATGTTGGTTACCTAGCGGGCACTTGGACTATGTAGGTTAACGAACGGGCACTTGGACTATGTAGGTAACCTAGTGGTCACTTGAAATGTCTAGGTTACCTAGCGGGCACTTGGACTATGTAGGTTAACTAGCGGTCACTTGGACTATCTAGGTTAACTAGCGGGCCATTGGACTATGTAGGTTAACTAGCGGGCCCTTGGACTATGTAGGTTAACTAGCGGGCCCTTGGACTATGTAGGTTACATAGTGGGCACTTGGACGATCTAGATTAACTAGCGGGTTCTTGGACTATGTAGGTTAACTAGCGGGCCATTGAACTATGTAGATTAACTAGCGGCACTTGGACTATCTACATTAACTAGCGGGCCCTTGGACTATGTAGATTCCCTGGCAGGCACTTGGACTATGTATGTTCCAGAGCGGGCACTTGGACTATGTAGGTTCCCTAGCAGTCACTTGGACTATGTAGGTTCCAGAGCAGGCACTTGGACTATCTAGGTTCCCTAGCGGGCACTTGTACTATGTAGGTTAATTAGCAGACACTTGGACGATCTAGGTTAACTAGCGGGTACTTGGATTATTTAGGTTAACTACTGGGCCCTTGAACTATGTAGATTAACTAGCGGAACTTGGACTATCTACATTAACTAACGGGTCCTTGGACTATGTAAATTGCCTAGCGGGCACTTGGACAATGTAGGTTCCCTAGCGGACACTTGGACTCTGTATGTTCCCTACGGACACTTGAACTATGTAAGTTAACTACCGGGCACTTGGACTATGTAGGTTAACTAGCGGGCCCTTGGACTATCTATGTTACCTAGCGGGCACTTGGACTATGTAGGTTAACTACCGGTCACTTGCATTATCTAGGTTACCGAACGGGCATTTGGACTACTTAGGTAACCTAGCAGGCACTTGGAGAGTCTAGGTTACCTAGCGGGCACTTGGACTTCTGGGTTAATGAACGGGTACTTGGACTATGTATGTTGCATAGCGGGCAATTGGACAATCTAGGTTAGGTAACGGGCACAAGAACTATCTAGGTTACCTAGCTGGCACTTGAACTATCTACGTTATAGCGGGTTCTTGGGGTATGTAGGTTACCTAGCGGGCTGTTGGACTACCTAAGTTACCAAGCGGGCACTGGGACTATCTAGGTTAACTAACGGGCACGTGGACTATGTAGGTTCCCTAGCGGGCCCATGGACTATGTAGGTTCCCTATCGGGCACTTGGACTATGTAGGTTAACTAGTGGGCATTTGGACTATGTAGGTTACCTAGCGGGCACTTGGACTATGTAGGTTACCTAGCGGGCACTTGGACTATATAGGTTCCCTATCGGGCTTTTGGACTATGTAGGTTACCTAGCGAGCCCTTGGAGTATCAATGGTTACCTAGGGGGAACCTGGACTATGTAGGTTAACTAGTGGGCACTTGGGCTATCTAGGTTACGTAGCGGGCACTTGGACTATGTACATTCCCTAGCGGGCATTTGGACTATCTACCTTACCTAGTGGGCACTTGGACTATGTACGTTACCTAGCGGGCACTTGGACTATGTACGTTTCCTAGCGGGTACTTGGACTATCTATGTTAACTAGCGGGCACTTGGACTATATAGGTTCCCTATGGGGCACTTGGACTAGGTAGGTTCCCTAGCGGGCACTTTGTCTATGTAGGTTAACTAGCGGGCACTTGGACTTCTAGGTTAACGAACGGGCACTTGGACTATGTATGTTGCATAGCGGGCAATTGGACTATCTAGGTTAGGTAAAGGGCACTTGGACTATCTAGGTTTCTTAGCGGGCTTTTGGAAGATCTAGGTTAACTAGAGGGCACTTGGACTATCTAGGTTAACTAGCGTGCACTTGGACTATCTAGTTTCTTAGCGGGTACTTGGACTATGTAGGTTAATAGCGGGCCCTTGGACTATGTAGATTAACTAGTGGCACTTGGAGTATCTACGTTAAGTAGCGGGCCCTTGGACTATCTAGATGAACTACCGGGCACTTGGACTATGTAGGCTAACTAGGGGTCCCTTTGACGATCTAGGTTGCCTAGCGGGTACATGAACTATCTAGGTTAACAAGCGGGCACTTGCAGTATCTAGGTTACCTAGCGGGAACTTGGACTATAGGTTAACTAGCGGGCACTTGGACTATCTAGGTTAACAATCGTGCACTTGGACTATGTAGGTTCCTTAGCGTGCACTTGGACTATGTAGGTTCCTTAGCGGGCACTTGGACTATCTAGGTTGCCTAGCGGGCACTTGGTATATAGGTTAACTAGCGGGCACTTGGACTATATAGGTTAACTAAAGGACACTTGGACTATCTAGGTTAACTAGTGGGCCCTTGGACTATGTAGGTTAACTAGCGGGGACTTGGACAATCTAGGTTAACTAGCGGGCACTTGAACTATCAAAGTGAACAAGTGAGCCCATGGACTATGTTGGTTAACTAGTGGGCCCTTGGACTATCTGGGTTACCTAGCGGGCATTTGGACTATGTAGGTTACCTAGTGGGCACTTGGATTATCTAGGTTAACGAACGGGCACTTGGAATATGCAGGTAACCTACCGGGCACTTGGACTCTCTAGGTTACCTAGCGGGCATTGGATTTCTATGTTAACGAACGGGCTGTTGGACTATGTAGGTTGCCTAGCGGGCACTTGGACTATCTAGGTTAGGTAACGGGCACTTGGACTATCTAGGTTACCTAACGGGCACTTTGACTATCTAGGTTACATAGCATGCACTTGGACTATGTAGGTTAACTAGCGAGTACTTGGACTCTAGGTTACCTAGCGGGCACTTGAACTATCTAGGTTACCTAGCGGGCCCTTGGACTATGTAGGTTTCTTAGCAGGCACTTGGACTATCTAGGTTAACGAACGGGCACTTGGACTATGTAGGTAACCTAGCGGGCAGTGGACAGTCTAGGTTACCTAGTGGGCACTTGGACTGTCTAGGTTAACTAGTGGGCCCTTGTACTATGTAGGTTAACTAGCGAGCACTTGGACTATCTAGGTTAACTAGCGGACCTTGGACTATGTAGGTTAACTAGCGGGCCCTTGAACTATGTAGGTTGACTAGCGGGCACGTGGACGGTCTAGGTTAACTAGAGGGCACTTGGACTATCTAGGTTAACTAGAGGGCACTTGGACTATGTAGGATCCCTATCGGACATTTGGACTACTTAGGTTACCTAGCGGGCACTTGGACTATCTAGGTTAACTAGCGGGAACTTGGACTGTCTAGGTCAACTAGTGGGCCCTTGTACTATGTAGGTTAACTAGCGAACACTTGGACAATCTAGGTTAACTAGCGGACCTTGGATTTGTAGGTTAACTAGCGGGCCCTTGGACTATGTAGGTTTACTAGCGGGCACTTGGACAATCTAGGTTAACTAGAGGGCACTTGGACTATCTAGGTTAACTAGCGGGCACTTGGATGATCATTGTTAACTAGCGGGCACTTGGACTATCTAGGTTAGCTAACGGGCACATGGACTAAGTACGTCCCCTAGTGGGCACTTGGACTATCTAGGTTAACTAACGGGCACTAGGACTATCTAGGTTAACTAGCAGGCACATGGACTATCCAGGTTACCTAGCTGGCACTTGGACTATGAAGGTTCCCTAGCGGGCACTTGGACTATGTAGGTCAACTAGCGGGCCCTTGGACTATCTAGGTTAGCTAACTGGCACGTGGACTATGTAGGTTAACTAGCGGGCACTTGGACGATCTAGGTTAACTAGCGGGCACTTGGACGATATAGGTTAACTAGCAGGCACTTGGATTATCTAGGTTAGCTAGCGGGCTCTTGCACTATGTAGGTTATCTAGCGGGCCCATTGACTATTTAGGTTAACTAGCGGGCACTTGGACGATCTAGGTTACCTAGGGGGAACTTTGACTATGTAGGTTAACTAGTGGGCACTTGGACTATCTAGGTTACCTAGCAGGCACTTGGACTATGTAGGTTAACTAGCGGGCTTTTGGACTATCTAGGTTACGTAGCGGGCACTTGGACTATGTACGTTCCCTAGCAGGCACTTGGACTATCTACCTTACCAAGCGGGCACTTGGACTATGTACGTTAACTAGCGGACACTTGGACTATGTACGTTTCCTAGCGGGTACTTGGACTATCTATGTTAACTAGCGGGCACTTGGACTATGTAGGTTCCCTATGGGGCACTTGGACTAGGTAGGTTCCCTAGCGGGCACTTGGTCTATCTAGGTTAACTAGCGGGCACATGGACTATCTAGGTTAACTAGTGAGCACCTGGACTATCTAGGGTAACTAGCGGGCACTTGGACTATGTAGGTAACCTAGGGGTCACTTGAACTGTCTAGGTTACCTAACGGGCACTTGGATTATGTAGGTTAACTAGCGGGCACTTAGACTATCTAGGTTAACTAGCGGGCCCTTGGACGATGTAGGTTAACTAGCGTGTATTTGGACTATGTAGGTTAACTAACGGGCCCTTGGACTATGTAGATTAACTAGCGGCACTTGGACTATCTACGTTAACTAGCGGGCCCTTGGACTATGTAGATTCCCTAGTGGGCACTTGGACTATGTAGATTAACTAGCAGCACTTGGACTATCTACATTAACCAGCGGGCCCTTGGACTATGTAGATTCCCAAGTGGGCACTTGGACTACGTAGGTTCCCTTGCGGGCACTTGGACTATGTAGGTTCCCTAGCGGGCACTTGGACTATGAATGTTCCCTACGGACACTTGAACTATGTAAGTTAACTACCGGGCACTTGGACTATGTATGTTAACTAGCGGGCCCTTGGACTACTTAGGTTAACTAGCAGACACTTGCACTATGTAGGTTACCTAGCGGGCACTTGGACTATGTAGGTTACCTAGCAGGCACTTGGACTATGTAGGTTAACTAGCGGGCACTTGGACTATTTAGGTTACCTAGCGGGCACTTGGACTATGTACGTTCCCTAGCGGGCACTTGGATTATCTATGTTACCTAGCGGGAACTTGTACTATGTACGTTACCTAGCGGGCACTTGAACTATGTAGGTTCCCTAGCGGATACTTGGACTATGTGGGTTCCCTAGCGGGCATTTAGACTATCTAGGTAACCAAATGGGCACTTCGATTATGTAGGTTCCCTAGCGGTCACTTGGATTATGTAGGTTCCCTATCGGGCACTTGGACTATGTAGGTTAACTAGCGGGCATTTGGACTATGTAGGTTAACTAGCGGACACTTGGACGATCTAGGTTAACTAGCGGGTACTTGGACTATGTAGGTTAACTAGCAGGCCCTTGGACTATGTAGATTAACTAGCAGCACTTGGACTATCTACATTAACCAGCGGGCCCTTGGTCTATGTAGATTCCCTAGCGGGTACTTGGACTACGTAGGTTCCCTAGAGGGCACTTGGACTATGTAGGTTCCCTAGCGGGCACTTGGACTATGAATGTTCCCTACGGACACTTGAACTATGTAAGTTAACTACCGGGCACTTGGACTATGTATGTTAACTAGCGGGCCATTGGACTACTTAGGTTAACTAGCAGACACTTGCACTATGTAGGTTACCTAACGGGCACTTGGACTATCTATGGTAACTAACGGGCACTTGGTCTATGTAGGTTCCCTAGCAGGCACTTGGACTATGTAGGTTCCAGAGGGGGCACTTGGACTAACTAGATTCCCTAGCGGGCACTTGTACTATGTAAGTTAACTAGAGGACACTTGGACGATCTAGGTTAACTAGCGGGTACTTGGACTATGTAGGTTAACTAGCGGGCCCTTGAACTATGTAGATTAACTAGCGGAACTTGGACTATCTACATTAACTAGCGGGCCCTTGGACTATGTAGATTCCCTAGCGGGCACTTGGACTATGTATGTTCCCTAGCGGGCACTTGGGCTATGTATGTTCCATATGGACACTTGAACTATGTAAGTTAACTACCGGTCACTTGGACTATGTAGGTTAACTAGCGGGCCCTTGGACTATCTAGGTTAACTAGCGGACACTTGGACTATGTAGGTTAGCTAGCGGGCACGTGGACAGTCTAGGATACCTAGCGGGCACTTGGACTTCTAGTTTAACGAACGGGCACTTGGACTATGTATGTTGCATAGCGGGCAATTGGACTATCTATGTTAGGTAACGGGCACTTGGACTATCTAGGATACCTAGCGGGAACTTGGACTATGTAGGTTACGTAGCGGGCACTTGGACTATCTAGGTAACTTAACGGGCACTTGGACTGTCTAGGTTTCTTAGCGGGTATTTGGACGATCTAGGTTAACTAGAGGGCACTTGGAATATCTAGGTAAACTAGCGTGCACTTGGACTATCCAGGTTAACTAGCGGGCACTTGGATGATCAATGTTAACTTGCGGGCACGTGGACTATCTAGGTTAGCTAACGGGCACTTGGACTAAGTACGTCCCCTATTGGGCACTTGGACGCTCTAGGTTAACTAACGGGCACTTGGACTATCTAGGTTAACGAACGGGCACTTGGAATATGCAGGTAACCTAGCGGGCACTTGGACTGTCTAGGTTACCTAGCGGGCAATTGGACTTCTAGGTTAACGAACGGGCACTTGGACTATGTAGGTTGCTTAGCGGGCACTTGGACTATCTAGGTAAGGTAACGGGCACTTTGAGTATCTATGTTACCTAGCGGAAAATTGGACAATGTACATTACCTAGCGGGCACTTGGACTATCTAGGTTACCTAACGGGCACTTTGACTATCTAGGTTACATAGCGGGCACTTGGACTATCTAGGTTAACTAGTGAGCCCTTGGACTATCTAGGTTAACTAGCGGGCATTTGGACTATTAGGGCCCCTAGCGGGCATTTGGAGTGGGCCCTTGGACTATGTAGGTTAACTAGCGGGCACTTGGACAATCTAGGTTAACTAGCGGGCACTTGGACGATCTAGGTTAACTAGCGGGCACTTGAACTATCAAAGTGAACAAGTGAGCCCTCGGACTATGTTGGTTAACTAGCGTGCCCTTTGACTATCTCGGTTACCTAGCCTGCACTTGGGCTATATAGGTTACCTAGCGGGCACTTGGACTACGTAGGTTACCTAGTGGGCACTTGGATTATCTAGGTTAACGAACGGGCACTTGGAATATGCAGGTAACCTAGCGGGCACTTGGACTGTCTAGGTTACCTAGCGGACACTTGAACTTCTAGGTTAACGAACGGGCTCTTGGACTATGTAGGTTGCCTAGCGGGCACTTGGACTATCTAGGTTAGGTAACGGGCACTTGGACTATCTAGGTTACCTAACGGGCACTTTGACTATCTAGGTTACATAGCGTGCACTTGGACTATGTAGGTTAACTAGCGAGTACTTGGACTCTAGGTTACCTAGCGGGCACTTGAACTATCTAGGTTAACGAACGGGCACTTGGACTATGTAGGTAACCTAGCGGGCACTTGGAGAGTCTAGGTTACCTAGCGGGCACTTGGACTATCTAGGTTAAATAACAGGCACTTGGACGATGTAGGTTACCTAGCGGGCACTTGGACTATGTAGGATCCCAATCGGACATTTGGACTACTTAGGTTTCCTAGCGGGCACTTGGACTATCTAGGTTAACTAGCGGGCACTTGGACTTTCTAGGTCAACTAGTGGGCCCTTGTACTATGTAGGTTAACTAGCGAGCACTTGGACTATCTAGGTTAACTAGCGGACCTTGGACTATGTAGGTTAACTAGCGGGCCCTTGGACTATGTAGGTTTACTAGCGGGCACTTGGACGATCTAGGTTAACTAGAGGGCACTTGGACTATCTAGGTTAACTAGCGGGCACTTGGATGATCATTGTTAACTAGCGGGCACTTGGACTATCCAAGTTAGCTAACGGGCACATGGACTAAGTACGTCCCCTAGTGGGCACTTGGAATATCTAGGTTAACTAACGGGCACTAGGACTATCTAGGTTAACTAGCGGGCACTTGGACTATCTAGGTTACCTAGCTGGCACTTGGACTCTGAAGGTTCCCTAGTGGGCACTTGGACTATGTAGGTCAACTAGCGGGCCCTTGGACTATCTAGGTTAGCTAACTGGCACGTTGACTATGTAGGTTAACTAGCGGACACTTGCACGATCTAGGTTAACTAGCGGGCTCTTGCACTATGTAGGTTAACTAGCGGGCCCATTGACTATGTAGGTTAACTAGCGGGCACTTGGACGATCTAGGTTAACTAGCGGGCACTTGGACGATATAGGTTAACTAGTGGGCACTTGGATTATCTAGGTTAGCTAGCGGGCTCTTGCACTATGTAGGTTATCTAGCGGGCCCATTGACTATTTAGGTTACGTAGCGGGCACTTGGACGATCTAGGTTACCTAGCGGGCCCTTGGACTATGTAGGTTTCCTGGCGGGCACTTGGACTATCTAGGTTAACTAACGGGCACTTTGACTATGTAGGTTACCTAGCGGGCACTTGGACTATGTTGGATCCCTATCGGACATTTGGACTAATTAGGTTACCTAGCGGGCACTTGGACTATCTTGGTTAACTGGCAGGCACTTGGATGATCAATGTTAACTACCGGGCACTTGGACTATCTAGGTTAGCTAACGGGCACTTGGACTAAGTACGTCCCCTATTGGGCACTTAGACCCTCTAGGTTAACTAACGGGCACTAGGACTATCTAGGTTAACTAGCGGGCACTTGGACTATCTAGGTTACCTAGCTGGCACTTGAACTATCTAGGTTACCTAGCGGGTACTTGGAGTATGTAGGTTACCAACCGGGCTGTTCGACTATCTAGGTTAACTAACGGGCACTTGGACTATGTAGGTTCCTAGGCGGGCCCTTGGACTATGTAAGTTCCCTAGCGGGCACTTGGACTATGTAGGTCAACTAGCGGGCACTTGGATTATGTAGGTTCCCTATCGGGCACTTGGACTATGTAGGTTAACTAGAGGGCATTTGGACTATGTAGGTTACCTAGCGGGCACTTGGACAATCTAGGTTACCTAGCTGGCACTTGAACTATCTACGTTACCTATCGGGTACTTGGACTATGAAGGTTCCCTAGCGGGCACTAGGATTATCTGGGTTACCTAGCGGGCACTTGGACTATGTAGGTTAACTAGAGGGCATTTGGACTATGTAGGTTACCTAGCGGGCACTTGGACTATCTACGTTACCTAGCGGGTACTTGGACTATGAAGGTTCCCTAGCGGGCACTAGGATTATCTGGGTTACCTAGCGGGCACTTGGACTATGTAGGTCGACTAGCGGGCACTTGGAATATGTAGGTTCCCTATCGGGCACTTGGACTATGTAGGTTAACTAGAGGGCATTTGGACTATATAGGTTACCTAGCGGGCACTTGGACTATGTAGGTTCGCTATCGGGCACTTGGAAAATGTAGGTTAACTAGGGGGCACTAAGACTATCTAGGTTACCTAGCGGGCATTTGGACTATGTAGGCTCCCTAGCGGTTATTTGGACTATATAGATTACTTAGCGGGCACTTAGACTTTGTAGGTTACCTATCGGGCCCTTGGACTATGTAGGTTAACTAGCGGCCCTTGGACTATGTAGGTTAACTAGCGGGCCCTTGGACTATGTAGGTTACATAGTGGGCACTTGGACGATCTAGATTAACTAGCGGGTTCTTGGACTATGTAGGTTAACTAGCGGGCCATTGAACAATGTAGATTAACTAGCGGCACTTGGACTATCTACATTAACTAGCGGGCCCTTGGACTATGTAGATTCCCTGGCAGGCACTTGGACTATGTATGTTCCAGAGCGGGCACTTGGACTATCTAGGTTCCCTAGCGGGCACTTGTACTATGTAGGTTAATTAGCAGACACTTGGACGATCTAGGTTAACTAGCGGGTACTTGGATTATTTAGGTTAACTAGTGGGCCCTTGAACTATGTAGATTAACTAGCGGAACTTGGACTATCTACATTAACTAACGGGTCCTTGGACTATGTAAATTGCCTAGCGGGCACTTGGACAATGTAGGTTCCCTAGCAGTCACTTGGACTATGTAGGTTCCAGAGCGGGCACTTGGACTATCTAGGTTCCCTAGCGGGCACTTGTACTATGTAGGTTAATTAGTGGACACTTGGACGATCTAGGTTAACTAGCGGGTACTTGGATTATGTAGGTTAACTAGCGGGCCCTTGAACTATGTAGATTAACTAGCGGCACTTCGACTATCTACATTAACTAACGGGTCCTTGGAGTATGTAGATTGCCTAGCGGGCACTTGGACTATGTAGGTTCCCTAGCGGGCACTTGGACTCTGCATGTTCCCTACGGACACTTGAACTATGTAAGTTAACTACCGGGCACTTGGACTATGTAGGTTAACTACCGGTCACTTGCATTATCTAGGTTACCGAACGGGCATTTGGACTATGTAGGTAACCTACCGGGAACTTGAAGAGTCTAGGTTACCTAGCGGGCACTTGGACTTCTACGTTAACGAACGGGCACTTGGACTATGTATGTTGCATAGCGGGCAATTGGACTATCTAGGTTAGGTAACGGGCACAAGAACTATCTAGGTTACCTAGCTGGCACTTGAACTATCTACGTTATAGCGGGTTCTTGGAGTATGTAGGTTACCTAGCGGGCTGTTGGACTATTAGGGCCCCTAGCGGGCATTTGGATTATATTGGTTACCTAGCGGGCACTTGGACTATGTAGGTTAACGAACGGGCACTTGGACTATGTAGGTAACCTAGGGGTCACTTGAACTGTCTAGGTTACCTAACGGGCACTTGGATTATGTAGGTTAACTAGCGGGCACTTAGACTATCTAGGTTAACTAGCGGGCCCTTGGACGATGTAGGTTAACTAGCGTGTATTTGGACTATGTAGGTTAACTAACGGGCCCTTGGACTATGTAGATTAACTAGCGGCACTTGGACTATCTACGTTAACTAGCGGGCCCTTGGACTATGTAGATTCCCTAGTGGGCACTTGGACTATGTAGATTAACTAGCAGCACTTGGACTATCTACATTAACCAGCGGGCCCTTGGACTATGTAGATTCCCAAGTGGGCACTTGGACTACGTAGGTTCCCTTGCGGGCACTTGGACTATGTAGGTTCCCTAGCGGGCACTTGGACTATGAATGTTCCCTACGGACACTTGAACTATGTAAGTTAACTACCGGGCACTTGGACTATGTATGTTAACTAGCGGGCCCTTGGACTACTTAGGTTAACTAGCAGACACTTGCACTATGTAGGTTACCTAGCGGGCACTTGGACTATGTAGGTTACCTAGCAGGCACTTGGACTATGTAGGTTAACTAGCGGGCACTTGGACTATTTAGGTTACCTAGCGGGCACTTGGACTATGTACGTTCCCTAGCGGGCACTTGGATTATCTATGTTACCTAGCGGGAACTTGTACTATGTACGTTACCTAGCGGGCACTTGAACTATGTAGGTTCCCTAGCGGATACTTGGACTATGTGGGTTCCCTAGCGGGCATTTAGACTATCTAGGTAACCAAATGGGCACTTCGATTATGTAGGTTCCCTAGCGGTCACTTGGATTATGTAGGTTCCCTATCGGGCACTTGGACTATGTAGGTTAACTAGCGGGCATTTGGACTATGTAGGTTAACTAGCGGACACTTGGACGATCTAGGTTAACTAGCGGGTACTTGGACTATGTAGGTTAACTAGCAGGCCCTTGGACTATGTAGATTAACTAGCAGCACTTGGACTATCTACATTAACCAGCGGGCCCTTGGACTATGTAGATTCCCTAGCGGGTACTTGGACTACGTAGGTTCCCTAGAGGGCACTTGGACTATGTAGGTTCCCTAGCGGGCACTTGGACTATGAATGTTCCCTACGGACACTTGAACTATGTAAGTTAACTACCGGGCACTTGGACTATGTATGTTAACTAGCGGGCCATTGGACTACTTAGGTTAACTAGCAGACACTTGCACTATGTAGGTTACCTAACGGGCACTTGGACTATCTATGGTAACTAACGGGCACTTGGTCTATGTAGGTTCCCTAGCAGGCACTTGGACTATGTAGGTTCCAGAGGGGGCACTTGGACTAACTAGATTCCCTAGCGGGCACTTGTACTATGTAAGTTAACTAGAGGACACTTGGACGATCTAGGTTAACTAGCGGGTACTTGGACTATGTAGGTTAACTAGCGGGCCCTTGAACTATGTAGATTAACTAGCGGAACTTGGACTATCTACATTAACTAGCGGGCCCTTGGACTATGTAGATTCCCTAGCGGGCACTTGGACTATGTATGTTCCCTAGCGGGCACTTGGGCTATGTATGTTCCATATGGACACTTGAACTATGTAAGTTAACTACCGGTCACTTGGACTATGTAGGTTAACTAGCGGGCCCTTGGACTATCTAGGTTAACTAGCGGACACTTGGACTATGTAGGTTAGCTAGCGGGCACGTGGACAGTCTAGGATACCTAGCGGGCACTTGGACTTCTAGTTTAACGAACGGGCACTTGGACTATGTATGTTGCATAGCGGGCAATTGGACTATCTATGTTAGGTAACGGGCACTTGGACTATCTAGGATACCTAGCGGGAACTTGGACTATGTAGGTTACGTAGCGGGCACTTGGACTATCTAGGTAACTTAACGGGCACTTGGACTGTCTAGGTTTCTTAGCGGGTATTTGGACGATCTAGGTTAACTAGAGGGCACTTGGAATATCTAGGTAAACTAGCGTGCACTTGGACTATCCAGGTTAACTAGCGGGCACTTGGATGATCAATGTTAACTTGCGGGCACGTGGACTATCTAGGTTAGCTAACGGGCACTTGGACTAAGTACGTCCCCTATTGGGCACTTGGACGCTCTAGGTTAACTAACGGGCACTTGGACTATCTAGGTTAACGAACGGGCACTTGGAATATGCAGGTAACCTAGCGGGCACTTGGACTGTCTAGGTTACCTAGCGGGCAATTGGACTTCTAGGTTAACGAACGGGCACTTGGACTATGTAGGTTGCTTAGCGGGCACTTGGACTATCTAGGTAAGGTAACGGGCACTTTGAGTATCTATGTTACCTAGCGGAAAATTGGACAATGTACATTACCTAGCGGGCACTTGGACTATCTAGGTTACCTAACGGGCACTTTGACTATCTAGGTTACATAGCGGGCACTTGGACTATCTAGGTTAACTAGTGAGCCCTTGGACTATCTAGGTTAACTAGCGGGCATTTGGACTATTAGGGCCCCTAGCGGGCATTTGGAGTGGGCCCTTGGACTATGTAGGTTAACTAGCGGGCACTTGGACAATCTAGGTTAACTAGCGGGCACTTGGACGATCTAGGTTAACTAGCGGGCACTTGAACTATCAAAGTGAACAAGTGAGCCCTCGGACTATGTTGGTTAACTAGCGTGCCCTTTGACTATCTCGGTTACCTAGCCTGCACTTGGGCTATATAGGTTACCTAGCGGGCACTTGGACTACGTAGGTTACCTAGTGGGCACTTGGATTATCTAGGTTAACGAACGGGCACTTGGAATATGCAGGTAACCTAGCGGGCACTTGGACTGTCTAGGTTACCTAGCGGACACTTGAACTTCTAGGTTAACGAACGGGCTCTTGGACTATGTAGGTTGCCTAGCGGGCACTTGGACTATCTAGGTTAGGTAACGGGCACTTGGACTATCTAGGTTACCTAACGGGCACTTTGACTATCTAGGTTACATAGCGTGCACTTGGACTATGTAGGTTAACTAGCGAGTACTTGGACTCTAGGTTACCTAGCGGGCACTTGAACTATCTAGGTTAACGAACGGGCACTTGGACTATGTAGGTAACCTAGCGGGCACTTGGAGAGTCTAGGTTACCTAGCGGGCACTTGGACTATCTAGGTTAAATAACAGGCACTTGGACGATGTAGGTTACCTAGCGGGCACTTGGACTATGTAGGATCCCAATCGGACATTTGGACTACTTAGGTTTCCTAGCGGGCACTTGGACTATCTAGGTTAACTAGCGGGCACTTGGACTTTCTAGGTCAACTAGTGGGCCCTTGTACTATGTAGGTTAACTAGCGAGCACTTGGACTATCTAGGTTAACTAGCGGACCTTGGACTATGTAGGTTAACTAGCGGGCCCTTGGACTATGTAGGTTTACTAGCGGGCACTTGGACGATCTAGGTTAACTAGAGGGCACTTGGACTATCTAGGTTAACTAGCGGGCACTTGGATGATCATTGTTAACTAGCGGGCACTTGGACTATCCAAGTTAGCTAACGGGCACATGGACTAAGTACGTCCCCTAGTGGGCACTTGGAATATCTAGGTTAACTAACGGGCACTAGGACTATCTAGGTTAACTAGCGGGCACTTGGACTATCTAGGTTACCTAGCTGGCACTTGGACTCTGAAGGTTCCCTAGTGGGCACTTGGACTATGTAGGTCAACTAGCGGGCCCTTGGACTATCTAGGTTAGCTAACTGGCACGTTGACTATGTAGGTTAACTAGCGGACACTTGCACGATCTAGGTTAACTAGCGGGCTCTTGCACTATGTAGGTTAACTAGCGGGCCCATTGACTATGTAGGTTAACTAGCGGGCACTTGGACGATCTAGGTTAACTAGCGGGCACTTGGACGATATAGGTTAACTAGTGGGCACTTGGATTATCTAGGTTAGCTAGCGGGCTCTTGCACTATGTAGGTTATCTAGCGGGCCCATTGACTATTTAGGTTACGTAGCGGGCACTTGGACGATCTAGGTTACCTAGCGGGCCCTTGGACTATGTAGGTTTCCTGGCGGGCACTTGGACTATCTAGGTTAACTAACGGGCACTTTGACTATGTAGGTTACCTAGCGGGCACTTGGACTATGTTGGATCCCTATCGGACATTTGGACTAATTAGGTTACCTAGCGGGCACTTGGACTATCTTGGTTAACTGGCAGGCACTTGGATGATCAATGTTAACTACCGGGCACTTGGACTATCTAGGTTAGCTAACGGGCACTTGGACTAAGTACGTCCCCTATTGGGCACTTAGACCCTCTAGGTTAACTAACGGGCACTAGGACTATCTAGGTTAACTAGCGGGCACTTGGACTATCTAGGTTACCTAGCTGGCACTTGAACTATCTAGGTTACCTAGCGGGTACTTGGAGTATGTAGGTTACCAACCGGGCTGTTCGACTATCTAGGTTAACTAACGGGCACTTGGACTATGTAGGTTCCTAGGCGGGCCCTTGGACTATGTAAGTTCCCTAGCGGGCACTTGGACTATGTAGGTCAACTAGCGGGCACTTGGATTATGTAGGTTCCCTATCGGGCACTTGGACTATGTAGGTTAACTAGAGGGCATTTGGACTATGTAGGTTACCTAGCGGGCACTTGGACAATCTAGGTTACCTAGCTGGCACTTGAACTATCTACGTTACCTATCGGGTACTTGGACTATGAAGGTTCCCTAGCGGGCACTAGGATTATCTGGGTTACCTAGCGGGCACTTGGACTATGTAGGTTAACTAGAGGGCATTTGGACTATGTAGGTTACCTAGCGGGCACTTGGACTATCTACGTTACCTAGCGGGTACTTGGACTATGAAGGTTCCCTAGCGGGCACTAGGATTATCTGGGTTACCTAGCGGGCACTTGGACTATGTAGGTCGACTAGCGGGCACTTGGAATATGTAGGTTCCCTATCGGGCACTTGGACTATGTAGGTTAACTAGAGGGCATTTGGACTATATAGGTTACCTAGCGGGCACTTGGACTATGTAGGTTCGCTATCGGGCACTTGGAAAATGTAGGTTAACTAGGGGGCACTAAGACTATCTAGGTTACCTAGCGGGCATTTGGACTATGTAGGCTCCCTAGCGGTTATTTGGACTATATAGATTACTTAGCGGGCACTTAGACTTTGTAGGTTACCTATCGGGCCCTTGGACTATGTAGGTTAACTAGCGGCCCTTGGACTATGTAGGTTAACTAGCGGGCCCTTGGACTATGTAGGTTACATAGTGGGCACTTGGACGATCTAGATTAACTAGCGGGTTCTTGGACTATGTAGGTTAACTAGCGGGCCATTGAACAATGTAGATTAACTAGCGGCACTTGGACTATCTACATTAACTAGCGGGCCCTTGGACTATGTAGATTCCCTGGCAGGCACTTGGACTATGTATGTTCCAGAGCGGGCACTTGGACTATCTAGGTTCCCTAGCGGGCACTTGTACTATGTAGGTTAATTAGCAGACACTTGGACGATCTAGGTTAACTAGCGGGTACTTGGATTATTTAGGTTAACTAGTGGGCCCTTGAACTATGTAGATTAACTAGCGGAACATGGACTATCTACATTAACTAACGGGTCCTTGGACTATGTAAATTGCCTAGCGGGCACTTGGACAATGTAAGTTCCCTAGCGGACACTTGGACACTGTATGTTCCCTACGGACACTTGAACTATGTAAGTTAACTACCGGGCACTTGGACTATGTAGGTTAACTAGCGGGCCCTTGGACTATCTAGGTTACCTAGCGGGCACTTGGACTATGTAGGTTAACTACCGGTCACTTGCATTATCTAGGTTACCGAACGGGCATTTGGACTATGTAGGTAACCTAGCGGGCACTTGGAGAGTCTAGGTTACCTAGCGGGCACTAGGACTTCTAGGTTAACGAACGGGCACTTGGACTATGTATGTTGCATAGCGGGCAATTGGACTATCTAGGTTAGGTAACGGGCACAAGAACTATCTAGGTTACCTAGCTGGCACTTGAACTATCTACGTTATAGCGGGTTCTTGGAGTATGTAGGTTACCTAGCGGGCCGTTGGACTATTAGGGCCACTAGCGGGCATTTGGACTATGTTGGTTACCTAGCGGGCACTTGGACTATGTAGGTTAACGAATGGGCACTTGGACTATGTAGGTAACCTAGTGGTCACTTGAAATGTCTAGGTTACCTAGCGGGCACTTGGACTATGTAGGTTAACTAGCGGTCACTTGGACTATCTAGGTTAACTAGCGGGCCATTGGACTATGTAGGTTAACTAGCGGGCCCTTGGACTATGTAGGTTAACTAGCGGGCCCTTGGACTATGTAGGTTACATAGTGGGCACTTGGACGATCTAGATTAACTAGCGGGTTCTTGGACTATGTAGGTTAACTAGCGGGCCATTGAACTATGTAGATTAACTAGCGGCACTTGGACTATCTACATTAACTAGCGGGCCCTTGGACTATGTAGATTCCCTGGCAGGCACTTGGACTATGTATGTTCCAGAGCGGGCACTTGGACTATGTAGGTTCCCTAGCAGTCACTTGGACTATGTAGGTTCCAGAGCAGGCACTTGGACTATCTAGGTTCCCTAGCGGGCACTTGTACTATGTAGGTTAATTAGCAGACACTTGGACGATCTAGGTTAACTAGCGGGTACTTGGATTATTTAGGTTAACTACTGGGCCCTTGAACTATGTAGATTAACTAGCGGAACTTGGACTATCTACATTAACTAACGGGTCCTTGGACTATGTAAATTTCCTAGCGGGCACTTGGACAATGTAGGTTCCCTAGCGGACACTTGGACTCTGTATGTTCCCTACGGACACTTGAACTATGTAAGTTAACTACCGGGCACTTGGACTATGTAGGTTAACTAGCGGGCCCTTGGACTATCTATGTTACCTAGCGGGCACTTGGACTATGTAGGTTAACTACCGGGCACTTGCATTATCTAGGTTACCGAACGGGCATTTGGACTACTTAAGTAACCTAGCAGGCACTTGGAGAGTCTAGGTAACCTAGCGGACACTTGGACTTCTGGGTTAATGAACGGGTACTTGGACTATGTATGTTGCATAGCGGGCAATTGGACAATCTAGGTTAGGTAACGGGCACAAGAACTATCTAGGTTACCTAGCTGGCACTTGAACTATCTACGTTATAGCGGGTTCTTGGGGTATGTAGGTTACCTAGCGGGCTGTTGGACTACCTAAGTTACCAAGCGGGCACTGGGACTATCTAGGTTAACTAACGGGCACGTGGACTATGTAGGTTCCCTAGCGGGCCCATGGACTATGTAGGTTCCCTATCGGGCACTTGGACTATGTAGGTTAACTAGTGGGCATTTGGACTATGTAGGTTACCTAGCGGGCACTTGGACTATGTAGGTTACCTAGCGGGCACTTGGACTATATAGGTTCCCTATCGGGCTTTTGGACTATGTAGGTTACCTAGCGAGCCCTTGGACTATCAATGGTTACCTAGGGGGAACCTGGACTATGTAGGTTAACTAGTGGGCACTTGGGCTATCTAGGTTACGTAGCGGGCACTTGGACTATGTACATTCCCTAATTGGGCATTTGGACTATCTACCTTACCTAGTGGGCACTTGGACTATGTACGTTACCTAGCGGGCACTTGGACTATGTACGTTTCCTAGCGGGTACTTGGACTATCTATGTTAACTAGCGGGCACTTGGACTATATAGGTTCCCTATGGGGCACTTGGACTAGGTAGGTTCCCTAGCGGGCACTTGGTCTATGTAGGTTAACTAGCGGGCACTTGGACTTCTAGGTTAACGAACGGGCACTTGGACTATGTATGTTGCATAGCGGGCAATTGGACTATCTAGGTTAGGTAGAGGGCACTTGGACTATCTAGGTTTCTTAGCGGGCTTTTGAAGATCTAGGTTAACTAGAGGGCACTTGGACTATCTAGGTTAACTAGCGTGCACTTGGACTATCTATTTTCTTAGCGGGTACTTGGACTATGTAGGTTAATAGCGGGCCCTTGGACTATGTAGATTAACTAGTGGCACTTGGAGTATCTACGTTAAGTAGCGGGCCCTTGACTATCTAGATGAACTACCGGGCACTTGGACTATGTAGGCTAACTAGGGGTCCCTTGGACGATCTAGGTTGCCTAGCGGGTACATGAACTATCTAGGTTAACAAGCGGGCACTTGCAGTATCTAGGTTACCTAGCGGGAACTTGGACTATAGGTTAACTAGCGGGCACTTGGACTATCTAGGTTAACAATCGTGCACATGGACTATGTAGGTTCCTTAGCGTGCACTTGGACTATGTAGGTTCCTTAGCGGGCACTTGGACTATTTAGGTTGACTAGCGGGCACTTGGACTATATAGGTTAACTAAAGGACACTTGGACTATCTAGGTTAACTAGTGGGCCCTTGGACTATGTAGGTTAACTAGCGGGGACTTGGACAATCTAGGTTAACTAGCGGGCACTTGAACTATCAAAGTGAACAAGTGAGCCCATGGACTATGTTGGTTAACTAGTGGGCCCTTGGACTATCTGGGTTACCTAGCGGGCATTTGGACTATGTAGGTTACCTAGTGGGCACTTGGATTATCTAGGTTAACGAACGGGCACTTCGAATATGCAGGTAACCTACCGGGCACTTGGACTCTCTAGGTTACCTAGCGGGCATTGGATTTCTATGTTAACGAACGGGCTGTTGGACTATGTAGGTTGCCTAGCTGGCACTTGGACTATCTAGGTTAGGTAACGGGCACTTGGACTATCTAGGTTACCTAACGGGCACTTTGACTATCTAGGTTACATAGCATGCACTTGGACTATGTAGGTTAACTAGCGAGTACTTGGACTCTAGGTTACCTAGCGGGCACTTGAACTATCTAGGTTACCTAGCGGGCCCTTGGACTATGTAGGTTTCTTAGCAGGCACTTGGACTATCTAGGTTAACGAACGGGCACTTGGACTATGTAGGTAACCTAGCGGGCACTTGGACAGTCTAGGTTACCTAGCGGGCACTTGGACTGTCTAGGTTAACTAATGGGCCCTTGTACTATGTAGGTTAACTAGCGAGCACTTGGACTATCTAGGTTAACTAGCGGACCTTGGACTATGTAGGTTAACTAGCGGGCCCTTGAACTATGTAGGTTGACTAGCGGGCATGTGGACGATCTAGGTTAACTAGAGGGCACTTGGACTATCTAGGTTAACTAGAGGGCACTTGGACTATGTAGGATCCCTATCGGACATTTGGACTACTTAGGTTACCTAGCAGGCACTTGGACTATCTAGGTTAACTAGCGGGAATTTGGACTGTCTAGGTCAACTAGTGGGCCCTTGTACTATGTAGGTTAACTAGCGAGCACTTGGACTATCTAGGTTAACTAGCGGACCTTGGACTATGTAGGTTAACTAGCGGGCCCTTGGACTATGTAGGTTTACTAGCGGGCACTTGGACGATCTAGGTTAACTAGAGGGCACTTGGACTATCTAGGTTAACTAGCGGGCACTTGGATGATCATTGTTAACTAGCGGGCACTTGGACTATCTAGGTTAGCTAACGGGCACATGGACTAAGTACGTCCCCTAGTGGGCACTTGGACTATCTAGGTTAACTAACGGGCACTAGGACTATCTAGGTTAACTAGTGGGCACATGGACTATCTAGGTTACCTAGCTGGCACTTGGACTATGAAGGTTCCCTAGCGGGCACTTGGACTATGTAGGTCAACTAGCGGGCCCTTGGACTATCTAGGTTAGCTAACTGGCACGTGGACTATGTAGGTTAACTAGTGGGCACTTGGACGATCTAGGTTAACTAGCGGGCACTTGGACGATATAGGTTAACTAGCGGGCACTTGGATTATCTAGGTTAACTAGCGGGCTCTTGCACTATGTAGGTTATCTAGCGGGCCCATTGACTATTTAGGTTAACTAGCGGGCACTTGGACGATCTAGGTTACCTAGGGGGAACTTTGACTATGTAGGTTAACTAGTGGGCACTTGGACTATCTAGGTTACCTAGCAGGCACTTGGACTATGTAGGTTAACTAGCGGGCACTTGGACTATCTAGGTTACGTAGCGGGCACTTGGACTATGTACGTTCCCTAGCAGGCACTTGGACTATCTACCTTACCAAGCGGGCACTTGGACTATGTACGTTAACTAGCGGACACTTGGACTATGTACGTTTCCTAGCGGGTACTTGGACTATCTATGTTAACTAGCGGGCACTTGGACTATGTAGGTTCCCTATGGGGCACTTGGACTAGGTAGGTTCCCTAGCGGGCACTTGGTCTATCTAGGTTAACTAGCGGGCACATGGACTATCTAGGTTAACTAGTGAGCACCTGGACTATCTAGGATAACTAGCGGGCACTTGGACTATGTAGGTAACCTAGGGGTCACTTGAACTGTCTAGGTTACCTAACGGGCACTTGGATTATGTAGGTTAACTAGCGGGCACTTAGACTATCTAGGTTAACTAGCGGGCCCTTGGACGATGTAGGTTAACTAGCGTGTATTTGGACTATGTAGGTTAACTAACGGGCCCTTGGACTATGTAGATTAACTAGCGGCACTTGGACTATCTACGTTAACTAGCGGGCCCTTGGACTATGTAGATTCCCTAGTGGGCACTTGGACTATGTAGATTAACTAGCAGCACTTGGACTATCTACATTAACCAGCGGGCCCTTGGACTATGTAGATTCCCAAGTGGGCACTTGGACTACGTAGGTTCCCTTGCGGGCACTTGGACTATGTAGGTTCCCTAGCGGGCACTTGGACTATGAATGTTCCCTACGGACACTTGAACTATGTAAGTTAACTACCGGGCACTTGGACTATGTATGTTAACTAGCGGGCCCTTGGACTACTTAGGTTAACTAGCAGACACTTGCACTATGTAGGTTACCTAGCGGGCACTTGGACTATGTAGGTTACCTAGCAGGCACTTGGACTATGTAGGTTAAATAGCGGGCACTTGGACTATTTAGGTTACCTAGCGGGCACTTGGACTATGTACGTTCCCTAGCGGGCACTTGGACTATCTATGTTACCTAGCGGGAACTTGGACTATGTACGTTACCTAGCGGGCACTTGAACTATGTAGGTTCCCTAGCGGGTACTTGGACTATGTGGGTTCCCTAGCGGGCATTTAGACTATCTAGGTTACTTAACGGGCACTTCGATTATGTAGGTTCCCTAGCGGTCACTTGGATTATGTAGGTTCCCTATCGGGCACTTGGACTATGTAGGTTAACTAGCGGGCATTTGGACTATGTAGGTTAACTAGCGGACACTTGGACGATCTAGGTTAACTAGCGGGTACTTGGACTATGTAGGTTAACTAGCAGGCCCTTGGACTATGTAGATTAACTAGCAGCACTTGGACTATCTACATTAACCAGCGGGCCCTTGGACTATGTAGATTCCCTAGCGGGTACTTGGACTACGTAGGTTCCCTAGAGGGCACTTGGACTATGTAGGTTCCCTAGCGGGCACTTGGACTATGAATGTTCCCTACGGACACTTGAACTATGTAAGTTAACTACCGGGCACTTGGACTATGTATGTTAACTAGCGGGCCATTGGACTACTTAGGTTAACTAGCAGACACTTGCACTATGTAGGTTACCTAGCGGGCACTTGGACTATCTATGGTAACTAACGGGCACTTGGTCTATGTAGGTTCCCTAGCAGGCACTTGGACTATGTAGGTTCCAGAGGGGGCACTTGGACTAACTAGATTCCCTAGCGGGCACTTGTACTATGTAAGTTAACTAGAGGACACTTGGACGATCTAGGTTAACTAGCGGGTACTTGGACTATGTAGGTTAACTAGCGGGCCCTTGAACTATGTAGATTAACTAGCGGAACTTGGACTATCTACATTAACTAGCGGGCCCTTGGACTATGTAGATTCCCTAGCGGGCACTTGGACTATGTATGTTCCCTAGCGGGCACTTGGGCTATGTATGTTCCATATGGACACTTGAACTATGTAAGTTAACTACCGGTCACTTGGACTATGTAGGTTAACTAGCGGGCCCTTGGACTATCTAGGTTAACTAGCGGACACTTGGACTATGTAGGTTAGCTAGCGGGCACGTGGACAGTCTAGGATACCTAGCGGGCACTTGGACTTCTAGTTTAACGAACGGGCACTTGGACTATGTATGTTGCATAGCGGGCAATTGGACTATCTATGTTAGGTAACGGGCACTTGGACTATCTAGGATACCTAGCGGGAACTTGGACTATGTAGGTTACGTAGCGGGCACTTGGACTATCTAGGTAACTTAACGGGCACTTGGACTGTCTAGGTTTCTTAGCGGGTATTTGGACGATCTAGGTTAACTAGAGGGCACTTGGAATATCTAGGTAAACTAGCTTGCACTTGGACTATCCAGGTTAACTAGCGGGCACTTGGATGATCAATGTTAACTTGCGGGCACGTGGACTATCTAGGTTAGCTAACGGGCACTTGGACTAAGTACGTCCCCTATTGGGCACTTGGACGCTCTAGGTTAACTAACGGGCACTTGTACTATCTAGGTTAACGAACGGGCACTTGGAATATGCAGGTAACCTAGCGGGTACTTGGACTGTCTAGGTTACCTAGCGGGCAATTGGACTTCTAGGTTAACGAACGGGCACTTGGACTATGTAGGTTGCTTAGCGGGCACTTGGACTATCTAGGTAAGGTAACGGGCACTTTGAGTATCTATGTTACCTAGCGGAAAATTGGACAATGTACATTACCTAGCGGGCACTTGGACTATCTAGGTTACCTAACGGGCACTTTGACTATCTAGGTTACATAGCGGGCACTTGGACTATCTAGGTTAACTAGTGAGCCCTTGGACTATCTAGGTTAACTAGCGGGCATTTGGACTATTAGGGCCCCTAGCGGGCATTTGGAGTGGGCCCTTGGACTATGTAGGTTAACTAGCGGGCACTTGGACAATCTAGGTTAACTAGCGGGCACTTGGACGATCTAGGTTAACTAGCGGGCACTTGAACTATCAAAGTGAACAAGTGAGCCCTCAGACTATGTTGGTTAACTAGCGGGCCCTTGGACTATCTCGGTTACCTAGCCTGCACTTGGGCTATATAGGTTACCTAGCGGGCACTTGGACTACGTAGGTTACCTAGTGGGCACTTGGATTATCTAGGTTAACGAACGGGCACTTGGAATATGCAGGTAACCTAGCGGGCACTTGGACTGTCTAGGTTACCTAGCGGACACTTGAACTTCTAGGTTAACGAACGGGCTCTTGGACTATGTAGGTTGCCTAGCGGGCACTTGGACTATCTAGGTTAGGTAACGGGCACTTGGACTATCTAGGTTACCTAACGGGCACTTTGACTATTTGGTTACATAGCGTGCACTTGGACTATGTAGGTTAACTAGCGAGTACTTGGACTCTAGGTTACCTAGCGGGCACTTGAACTATCTAGGTTAACGAACGGGCACTTGGACTATGTAGGTAACCTAGCGGGCACTTGGAGAGTCTAGGTTACCTAGCGGGCACTTGGACTATCTAGGTTAAATAACAGGCACTTGGACGATGTAGGTTACCTAGCGGGCACTTGGACTATGTAGGATCCCAATCGGACATTTGGACTACTTAGGTTTCCTAGCGGGCACTTGGACTATCTAGGTTAACTAGCGGGCACTTGGACTTTCTAGGTCAACTAGTGGGCCCTTGTACTATGTAGGTTAACTAGCGAGCACTTGGACTATCTAGGTTAACTAGCGGACCTTGGACTATGTAGGTTAACTAGCGGGCCCTTGGACTATGTAGGTTTACTAGCGGGCACTTGGACGATCTAGGTTAACTAGAGGGCACTTGGACTATCTAGGTTAACTAGCGGGCACTTGGATGATCATTGTTAACTAGCGGGCACTTGGACTATCTAAGTTAGCTAACGGGCACATGGACTAAGTACGTCCCCTAGTGGGCACTTGGAATATCTAGGTTAACTAACGGGCACTAGGACTATCTAGGTTAACTAGCGGGCACTTGGACTATCTAGGTTACCTAGCTGGCACTTGGACTCTGAAGGTTCCCTAGTGGGCACTTGGACTATGTAGGTCAACTAGCGGGCCCTTGGACTATCTAGGTTAGCTAACTGGCACGTTGACTATGTAGGTTAACTAGCGGACACTTGCACGATCTAGGTTAACTAGCGGGCTCTTGCACTATGTAGGTTAACTAGCGGGCCCATTGACTATGTAGGTTAACTAGCGGGCACTTGGACGATCTAGGTTAACTAGCGGGCACTTGGACGATATAGGTTAACTAGTGGGCACTTGGATTATCTAGGTTAGCTAGCGGGCTCTTGCACTATGTAGGTTATCTAGCGGGCCCATTGACTATTTAGGTTACCTAGCGGGCACTTGGACGATCTAGGTTACCTAGCGGGCCCTTGGACTATGTAGGTTTCCTGGCGGGCACTTGGACTATCTAGGTTAACTAACGGGCACTTTGACTATGTAGGTTACCTAGCGGGCACTTGGACTATGTTGGATCCCTATCGGACATTTGGACTAATTAGGTTACCTAGCGGGCACTTGGACTATCTTGGTTAGCTAACGGGCACTTGGACTAAGTACGTCCCCTATTGGGCACTTAGACCCTCTAGGTTAACTAACGGGCACTAGGACTATCTAGGTTAACTAGCGGGCACTTGGACTATCTAGGTTACCTAGCTGGCACTTGAACTATCTACGTTACCTAGCGGGTACTTGGAGTATGTAGGTTACCAACCGGGCTGTTCGACTATCTAGGTTAACTAACGGGCACTTGGACTATGTAGGTTCCTAGGCGGGCCCTTGGACTATGTAAGTTCCCTAGCGGGCACTTGGACTATGTAGGTCAACTAGCGGGCACTTGGATTATGTAGGTTCCCTATCGGGCACTTGGACTATGTAGGTTAACTAGAGGGCATTTGGACTATGTAGGTTACCTAGCGGGCACTTGGACAATCTAGGTTACCTAGCTGGCACTTGAACTATCTACGTTACCTATCGGGTACTTGGACTATGAAGGTTCCCTAGCGGGCACTAGGATTATCTGGGTTACCTAGCGGGCACTTGGACTATGTAGGTTAACTAGAGTGCATTTGGACTATGTAGGTTACCTAGCGGGCACTTGGACTATCTAGGTTACCTAGCTGGCACTTGAACTATCTACGTTACCTAGCGGGTACTTGGACTATGAAGGTTCCCTAGCGGGCACTAGGATTATCTGGGTTACCTAGCGGGCACTTGGACTATGTAGGTCGACTAGCGGGCACTTGGAATATGTAGGTTCCCTATCGGGCACTTGGACTATGTAGGTTAACTAGAGGGCATTTGGACTATATAGGTTACCTAGCGGGCACTTGGACTATGTAGGTTCGCTATCGGGCACTTGGAAAATGTAGGTTAACTAGGGGGCACTAAGACTATCTAGGTTACCTAGCGGGCATTTGGACTATGTAGGCTCCCTAGCGGTTATTTGGACTATATAGATTACTTAGCGGGCACTTAGACTTTGTAGGTTACCTATCGGGCCCTTGGACTATGTAGGTTAACTAGCGGCCCTTGGACTATGTAGGTTAACTAGCGGGCCCTTGGACTATGTAGGTTACATAGTGGGCACTTGGACGATCTAGATTAACTAGCGGGTTCTTGGACTATGTAGGTTAACTAGCGGGCCATTGAACAATGTAGATTAACTAGCGGCACTTGGACTATCTACATTAACTAGCGGGCCCTTGGACTATGTAGATTCCCTGGCAGGCACTTGGACTATGTATGTTCCAGAGCGGGCACTTGGACTATGTAGGTTCCCTAGCAGTCACTTGGACTATGTAGGTTCCAGAGCGGGCACTTGGACTATCTAGGTTCCCTAGCGGGCACTTGTACTATGTAGGTTAATTAGCAGACACTTGGACGATCTAGGTTAACTAGCGGGTACTTGGATTATTTAGGTTAACTAGTGGGCCCTTGAACTATGTAGATTAACTAGCGGAACTTGGACTATCTACATTAACTAACGGGTCCTTGGACTATGTAAATTGCCTAGCGGGCACTTGGACAATGTAAGTTCCCTAGCGGACACTTGGACTCTGTATGTTCCCTACGGACACTTGAACTATGTAAGTTAACTACCGGGCACTTGGACTATGTAGGTTAACTAGCGGGCCCTTGGACTATCTAGGTTACCTAGCGGGCACTTGGACTATGTAGGTTAACTACCGGTCACTTGCATTATCTAGGTTACCGAACGGGCATTTGGACTATGTAGGTAACCTAGCGGGCACTTGGAGAGTCTAGGTTACCTAGCGGGCACTAGGACTTCTAGGTTAACGAACGGGCACTTGGACTATGTATGTTGCATAGCGGGCAATTGGACTATCTAGGTTAGGTAACGGGCACAAGAACTATCTAGGTTACCTAGCTGGCACTTGAACTATCTACGTTATAGCGGGTTCTTGGAGTATGTAGGTTACCTAGCGGGCCGTTGGACTATTAGGGCCACTAGCGGGCATTTGGACTATGTTGGTTACCTAGCGGGCACTTGGACTATGTAGGTTAACGAATGGGCACTTGGACTATGTAGGTAACCTAGTGGTCACTTGAAATGTCTAGGTTACCTAGCGGGCACTTGGACTATGTAGGTTAACTAGCGGTCACTTGGACTATCTAGGTTAACTAGCGGGCCATTGGACTATGTAGGTTAACTAGCGGGCCCTTGGACTATGTAGGTTAACTAGCGGGCCCTTGGACTATGTAGGTTACATAGTGGGCACTTGGACGATCTAGATTAACTAGCGGGTTCTTGGACTATGTAGGTTAACTAGCGGGCCATTGAACTATGTAGATTAACTAGCGGCACTTGGACTATCTACATTAACTAGCGGGCCCTTGGACTATGTAGATTCCCTGGCAGGCACTTGGACTATGTATGTTCCAGAGCGGGCACTTGGACTATGTAGGTTCCCTAGCAGTCACTTGGACTATGTAGGTTCCAGAGCAGGCACTTGGACTATCTAGGTTCCCTAGCGGGCACTTGTACTATGTAGGTTAATTAGCAGACACTTGGACGATCTAGGTTAACTAGCGGGTACTTGGATTATTTAGGTTAACTACTGGGCCCTTGAACTATGTAGATTAACTAGCGGAACTTGGACTATCTACATTAACTAACGGGTCCTTGGACTATGTAAATTTCCTAGCGGGCACTTGGACAATGTAGGTTCCCTAGCGGACACTTGGACTCTGTATGTTCCCTACGGACACTTGAACTATGTAAGTTAACTACCGGGCACTTGGACTATGTAGGTTAACTAGCGGGCCCTTGGACTATCTATGTTACCTAGCGGGCACTTGGACTATGTAGGTTAACTACCGGGCACTTGCATTATCTAGGTTACCGAACGGGCATTTGGACTACTTAAGTAACCTAGCAGGCACTTGGAGAGTCTAGGTAACCTAGCGGACACTTGGACTTCTGGGTTAATGAACGGGTACTTGGACTATGTATGTTGCATAGCGGGCAATTGGACAATCTAGGTTAGGTAACGGGCACAAGAACTATCTAGGTTACCTAGCTGGCACTTGAACTATCTACGTTATAGCGGGTTCTTGGGGTATGTAGGTTACCTAGCGGGCTGTTGGACTACCTAAGTTACCAAGCGGGCACTGGGACTATCTAGGTTAACTAACGGGCACGTGGACTATGTAGGTTCCCTAGCGGGCCCATGGACTATGTAGGTTCCCTATCGGGCACTTGGACTATGTAGGTTAACTAGTGGGCATTTGGACTATGTAGGTTACCTAGCGGGCACTTGGACTATGTAGGTTACCTAGCGGGCACTTGGACTATATAGGTTCCCTATCGGGCTTTTGGACTATGTAGGTTACCTAGCGAGCCCTTGGACTATCAATGGTTACCTAGGGGGAACCTGGACTATGTAGGTTAACTAGTGGGCACTTGGGCTATCTAGGTTACGTAGCGGGCACTTGGACTATGTACATTCCCTAATTGGGCATTTGGACTATCTACCTTACCTAGTGGGCACTTGGACTATGTACGTTACCTAGCGGGCACTTGGACTATGTACGTTTCCTAGCGGGTACTTGGACTATCTATGTTAACTAGCGGGCACTTGGATGATCATTGTTAACTAGCGGGCACTTGGACTATCTAAGTTAGCTAACGGGCACATGGACTAAGTACGTCCCCTAGTGGGCACTTGGAATATCTAGGTTAACTAACGGGCACTAGGACTATCTAGGTTAACTAGCGGGCACTTGGACTATCTAGGTTACCTAGCTGGCACTTGGACACTGAAGGTTCCCTAGTGGGCACTTGGACTATGTAGGTCAACTAGCGGGCCCTTGGACTATCTAGGTTAGCTAACTGGCACGTTGACTATGTAGGTTAACTAGCGGACACTTGCACGATCTAGGTTAACTAGCGGGCTCTTGCACTATGTAGGTTAACTAGCGGACCCATTGACTATGTAGGTTAACTAGCGGGCACTTGGACGATCTAGGTTAACTAGCGGGCACTTGGACGATGTAGGTTAACTAGTGGGCACTTGGATTATCTAGGTTAGCTAGCGGGCTCTTGCACTATGTAGGTTATCTAGCGGGCCCATTGACTATTTAGGTTACCTAGCGGGCACTTGGACGATCTAGGTTACCTAGCGGGCCCTTGGACTATGTAGGTTTCCTGGCGGGCACTTGGACTATCTAGGTTAACTAACGGGCACTTTGACTATGTAGGTTACCTAGCGGGCACTTGGACTATGTTGGATCCCTATCGGACATTTGGACTAATTAGGTTACCTAGCGGGCACTTGGACTATCTTGGTTAACTGGCAGGCACTTGGATGATCAATGTTAACTACCGGGCACTTGGACTATCTAGGTTAGCTAACGGGCACTTGGACTAAGTACGTCCCCTATTGGGCACTTAGACCCTCTAGGTTAACTAACGGGCACTAGGACTATCTAGGTTAACTAGCGGGCACTTGGACTATCTAGGTTACCTAGCTGGCACTTGAACTATCTACGTTACCTAGCGGGTACTTGGAGTATGTAGGTTACCAACCGGGCTGTTCGACTATCTAGGTTAACTAACGGGCACTTGGACTATGTAGGTTCCTAGGCGGGCCCTTGGACTATGTAAGTTCCCTAGCGGGCACTTGGACTATGTAGGTCAACTAGCGGGCACTTGGATTATGTAGGTTCCCTATCGGGCACTTGGACTATGTAGGTTAACTAGAGGGCATTTGGACTATGTAGGTTACCTAGCGGGCACTTGGACAATCTAGGTTACCTAGCTGGCACTTGAACTATCTACGTTACCTATCGGGTACTTGGACTATGAAGGTTCCCTAGCGGGCACTAGGATTATCTGGGTTACCTAGCGGGCACTTGGACTATGTAGGTTAACTAGAGGGCATTTGGACTATGTAGGTTACCTAGCGGGCACTTGGACTATCTAGGTTACCTAGCTGGCACTTGAACTATCTACGTTACCTAGCGGGTACTTGGACTATGAAGGTTCCCTAGCGGGCACTAGGATTATCTGGGTTACCTAGCGGGCACTTGGACTATGTAGGTCGACTAGCGGGCACTTGGAATATGTAGGTTCCCTATCGGGCACTTGGACTATGTAGGTTAACTAGAGGGCATTTGGACTATATAGGTTACCTAGCGGGCACTTGGACTATGTAGGTTCGCTATCGGGCACTTGGAAAATGTAGGTTAACTAGGGGGCACTAAGACTATCTAGGTTACCTAGCGGGCATTTGGACTATGTAGGCTCCCTAGCGGTTATTTGGACTATATAGATTACTTAGCGGGCACTTAGACTTTGTAGGTTACCTATCGGGCCCTTGGACTATGTAGGTTAACTAGCGGCCCTTGGACTATGTAGGTTAACTAGCGGGCCCTTGGACTATGTAGGTTACATAGTGGGCACTTGGACGATCTAGATTAACTAGCGGGTTCTTGGACTATGTAGGTTAACTAGCGGGCCATTGAACAATGTAGATTAACTAGCGGCACTTGGACTATCTACATTAACTAGCGGGCCCTTGGACTATGTAGATTCCCTGGCAGGCACTTGGACTATGTATGTTCCAGAGCGGGCACTTGGACTATGTAGGTTCCCTAGCAGTCACTTGGACTATGTAGGTTCCAGAGCGGGCACTTGGACTATCTAGGTTCCCTAGCGGGCACTTGTACTATGTAGGTTAATTAGCAGACACTTGGACGATCTAGGTTAACTAGCGGGTACTTGGATTATTTAGGTTAACTAGTGGGCCCTTGAACTATGTAGATTAACTAGCGGAACTTGGACTATCTACATTAACTAACGGGTCCTTGGACTATGTAAATTGCCTAGCGGGCACTTGGACAATGTAAGTTCCCTAGCGGACACTTGGACTCTGTATGTTCCCTACGGACACTTGAACTATGTAAGTTAACTACCGGGCACTTGGACTATGTAGGTTAACTAGCGGGCCCTTGGACTATCTAGGTTACCTAGCGGGCACTTGGACTATGTAGGTTAACTACCGGTCACTTGCATTATCTAGGTTACCGAACGGGCATTTGGACTATGTAGGTAACCTAGCGGGCACTTGGAGAGTCTAGGTTACCTAGCGGGCACTAGGACTTCTAGGTTAACGAACGGGCACTTGGACTATGTATGTTGCATAGCGGGCAATTGGACTATCTAGGTTAGGTAACGGGCACAAGAACTATCTAGGTTACCTAGCTGGCACTTGAACTATCTACGTTATAGCGGGTTCTTGGAGTATGTAGGTTACCTAGCGGGCCGTTGGACTATTAGGGCCACTAGCGGGCATTTGGACTATGTTGGTTACCTAGCGGGCACTTGGACTATGTAGGTTAACGAATGGGCACTTGGACTATGTAGGTAACCTAGTGGTCACTTGAAATGTCTAGGTTACCTAGCGGGCACTTGGACTATGTAGGTTAACTAGCGGTCACTTGGACTATCTAGGTTAACTAGCGGGCCATTGGACTATGTAGGTTAACTAGCGGGCCCTTGGACTATGTAGGTTAACTAGCGGGCCCTTGGACTATGTAGGTTACATAGTGGGCACTTGGACGATCTAGATTAACTAGCGGGTTCTTGGACTATGTAGGTTAACTAGCGGGCCATTGAACTATGTAGATTAACTAGCGGCACTTGGACTATCTACATTAACTAGCGGGCCCTTGGACTATGTAGATTCCCTGGCAGGCACTTGGACTATGTATGTTCCAGAGCGGGCACTTGGACTATGTAGGTTCCCTAGCAGTCACTTGGACTATGTAGGTTCCAGAGCAGGCACTTGGACTATCTAGGTTCCCTAGCGGGCACTTGTACTATGTAGGTTAATTAGCAGACACTTGGACGATCTAGGTTAACTAGCGGGTACTTGGATTATTTAGGTTAACTACTGGGCCCTTGAACTATGTAGATTAACTAGCGGAACTTGGACTATCTACATTAACTAACGGGTCCTTGGACTATGTAAATTTCCTAGCGGGCACTTGGACAATGTAGGTTCCCTAGCGGACACTTGGACTCTGTATGTTCCCTACGGACACTTGAACTATGTAAGTTAACTACCGGGCACTTGGACTATGTAGGTTAACTAGCGGGCCCTTGGACTATCTATGTTACCTAGCGGGCACTTGGACTATGTAGGTTAACTACCGGGCACTTGCATTATCTAGGTTACCGAACGGGCATTTGGACTACTTAAGTAACCTAGCAGGCACTTGGAGAGTCTAGGTAACCTAGCGGACACTTGGACTTCTGGGTTAATGAACGGGTACTTGGACTATGTATGTTGCATAGCGGGCAATTGGACAATCTAGGTTAGGTAACGGGCACAAGAACTATCTAGGTTACCTAGCTGGCACTTGAACTATCTACGTTATAGCGGGTTCTTGGGGTATGTAGGTTACCTAGCGGGCTGTTGGACTACCTAAGTTACCAAGCGGGCACTGGGACTATCTAGGTTAACTAACGGGCACGTGGACTATGTAGGTTCCCTAGCGGGCCCATGGACTATGTAGGTTCCCTATCGGGCACTTGGACTATGTAGGTTAACTAGTGGGCATTTGGACTATGTAGGTTACCTAGCGGGCACTTGGACTATGTAGGTTACCTAGCGGGCACTTGGACTATATAGGTTCCCTATCGGGCTTTTGGACTATGTAGGTTACCTAGCGAACCCTTGGACTATCAATGGTTACCTAGGGGGAACCTGGACTATGTAGGTTAACTAGTGGGCACTTGGGCTATCTAGGTTACGTAGCGGGCACTTGGACTATGTACATTCCCTAATTGGGCATTTGGACTATCTACCTTACCTAGTGGGCACTTGGACTATGTACGTTACCTAGCGGGCACTTGGACTATGTACGTTTCCTAGCGGGTACTTGGACTATCTATGTTAACTAGCGGGCACTTGGACTATATAGGTTCCCTATGGGGCACTTGGACTAGGTAGGTTCCCTAGCGGGCACTTGGTCTATGTAGGTTAACTAGCGGGCACTTGGACTTCTAGGTTAACGAACGGGCACTTGGACTATGTATGTTGCATAGCGGGCAATTGGACTATCTAGGTTAGGTAGAGGGCACTTGGACTATCTAGGTTTCTTAGCGGGCTTTTGGAAGATCTAGGTTAACTAGAGGGCACTTGGACTATCTAGGTTAACTAGCGTGCACTTGGACTATCTATTTTCTTAGCGGGTACTTGGACTATGTAGGTTAATAGCGGGCCCTTGGACTATGTAGATTAACTAGTGGCACTTGGAGTATCTACGTTAAGTAGCGGGCCCTTGGACTATCTAGATGAACTACCGGGCACTTGGACTATGTAGGCTAACTAGGGGTCCCTTGGACGATCTAGGTTGCCTAGCGGGTACATGAACTATCTAGGTTAACAAGCGGGCACTTGCAGTATCTAGGTTACCTAGCGGGAACTTGGACTATAGGTTAACTAGCGGGCACTTGGACTATCTAGGTTAACAATCGTGCACTTGGACTATGTAGGTTCCTTAGCGTGCACTTGGACTATGTAGGTTCCTTAGCGGGCACTTGGACTATCTAGGTTGCCTAGCGGGCACTTGGTATATAGGTTAACTAGCGGGCACTTGGACTATATAGGTTAACTAAAGGACACTTGGACTATCTAGGTTAACTAGTGGGCCCTTGGACTATGTAGGTTAACTAGCGGGGACTTGGACAATCTAGGTTAACTAGCGGGCACTTGAACTATCAAAGTGAACAAGTGAGCCCATGGACTATGTTGGTTAACTAGTGGGCCCTTGGACTATCTGGGTTACCTAGCGGGCATTTGGACTATGTAGGTTACCTAGTGGGCACTTGGATTATCTAGGTTAACGAACGGGCACTTCGAATATGCAGGTAACCTACCGGGCACTTGGACTCTCTAGGTTACCTAGCGGGCATTGGATTTCTATGTTAACGAACGGGCTGTTGGACTATGTAGGTTGCCTAGCTGGCACTTGGACTATCTAGGTTAGGTAACGGGCACTTGGACTATCTAGGTTACCTAACGGGCACTTTGACTATCTAGGTTACATAGCATGCACTTGGACTATGTAGGTTAACTAGCGAGTACTTGGACTCTAGGTTACCTAGCGGGCACTTGAACTATCTAGGTTACCTAGCGGGCCCTTGGACTATGTAGGTTTCTTAGCAGGCACTTGGACTATCTAGGTTAACGAACGGGCACTTGGACTATGTAGGTAACCTAGCGGGCACTTGGACAGTCTAGGTTACCTAGCGGGCACTTGGACTGTCTAGGTTAACTAATGGGCCCTTGTACTATGTAGGTTAACTAGCGAGCACTTGGACTATCTAGGTTAACTAGCGGACCTTGGACTATGTAGGTTAACTAGCGGGCCCTTGAACTATGTAGGTTGACTAGCGGGCATGTGGACGATCTAGGTTAACTAGAGGGCACTTGGACTATCTAGGTTAACTAGCGGGAATTTGGACTGTCTAGGTCAACTAGTGGGCCCTTGTACTATGTAGGTTAACTAGCGAGCACTTGGACTATCTAGGTTAACTAGCGGACCTTGGACTATGTAGGTTAACTAGCGGGCCCTTGGACTATGTAGGTTTACTAGCGGGCACTTGGACGATCTAGGTTAACTAGAGGGCACTTGGACTATCTAGGTTAACTAGCGGGCACTTGGATGATCATTGTTAACTAGCGGGCACTTGGACTATCTAGGTTAGCTAACGGGCACATGGACTAAGTACGTCCCCTAGTGGGCACTTGGACTATCTAGGTTAACTAACGGGCACTAGGACTATCTAGGTTAACTAGTGGGCACATGGACTATCTAGGTTACCTAGATGGCACTTGGACTATGAAGGTTCCCTAGCGGGCACTTGGACTATGTAGGTCAACTAGCGGGCCCTTGGACTATCTAGGTTAGCTAACTGGCACGTGGACTATGTAGGTTAACTAGTGGGCACTTGGACGATCTAGGTTAACTAGCGGGCACTTGGACGATATAGGTTAACTAGCGGGCACTTGGATTATCTAGGTTAACTAGCGGGCTCTTGCACTATGTAGGTTATCTAGCGGGCCCATTGACTATTTAGGTTAACTAGCGGGCACTTGGACGATCTAGGTTACCTAGGGGGAACTTTGACTATGTAGGTTAACTAGTGGGCACTTGGACTATCTAGGTTACCTAGCAGGCACTTGGACTATGTAGGTTAACTAGCGGGCACTTGGACTATCTAGGTTACGTAGCGGGCACTTGGACTATGTACGTTCCCTAGCAGGCACTTGGACTATCTACCTTACCAAGCGGGCACTTGGACTATGTACGTTAACTAGCGGACACTTGGACTATGTACGTTTCCTAGCGGGTACTTGGACTATCTATGTTAACTAGCGGGCACTTGGACTATGTAGGTTCCCTATGGGGCACTTGGACTAGGTAGGTTCCCTAGCGGGCACTTGGTCTATCTAGGTTAACTAGCGGGCACATGGACTATCTAGGTTAACTAGTGAGCACCTGGACTATCTAGGATAACTAGCGGGCACTTGGACTATGTAGGTAACCTAGGGGTCACTTGAACTGTCTAGGTTACCTAACGGGCACTTGGATTATGTAGGTTAACTAGCGGGCACTTAGACTATCTAGGTTAACTAGCGGGCCCTTGGACGATGTAGGTTAACTAGCGTGTATTTGGACTATGTAGGTTAACTAACGGGCCCTTGGACTATGTAGATTAACTAGCGGCACTTGGACTATCTACGTTAACTAGCGGGCCCTTGGACTATGTAGATTCCCTAGTGGGCACTTGGACTATGTAGATTAACTAGCAGCACTTGGACTATCTACATTAACCAGCGGGCCCTTGGACTATGTAGATTCCCAAGTGGGCACTTGGACTACGTAGGTTCCCTTGCGGGCACTTGGACTATGTAGGTTCCCTAGCGGGCACTTGGACTATGAATGTTCCCTACGGACACTTGAACTATGTAAGTTAACTACCGGGCACTTGGACTATGTATGTTAACTAGCGGGCCCTTGGACTACTTAGGTTAACTAGCAGACACTTGCACTATGTAGGTTACCTAGCGGGCACTTGGACTATGTAGGTTACCTAGCAGGCACTTGGACTATGTAGGTTAAATAGCGGGCACTTGGACTATTTAGGTTACCTAGCGGGCACTTGGACTATGTACGTTCCCTAGCGGGCACTTGGACTATCTATGTTACCTAGCGGGAACTTGGACTATGTACGTTACCTAGCGGGCACTTGAACTATGTAGGTTCCCTAGCGGGTACTTGGACTATGTGGGTTCCCTAGCGGGCATTTAGACTATCTAGGTTACTTAACGGGCACTTCGATTATGTAGGTTCCCTAGCGGTCACTTGGATTATGTAGGTTCCCTATCGGGCACTTGGACTATGTAGGTTAACTAGCGGGCATTTGGACTATGTAGGTTAACTAGCGGACACTTGGACGATCTAGGTTAACTAGCGGGTACTTGGACTATGTAGGTTAACTAGCAGGCCCTTGGACTATGTAGATTAACTAGCAGCACTTGGACTATCTACATTAACCAGCGGGCCCTTGGACTATGTAGATTCCCTAGCGGGTACTTGGACTACGTAGGTTCCCTAGAGGGCACTTGGACTATGTAGGTTCCCTAGCGGGCACTTGGACTATGAATGTTCCCTACGGACACTTGAACTATGTAAGTTAACTACCGGGCACTTGGACTATGTATGTTAACTAGCGGGCCATTGGACTACTTAGGTTAACTAGCAGACACTTGCACTATGTAGGTTACCTAGCGGGCACTTGGACTATCTATGGTAACTAACGGGCACTTGGTCTATGTAGGTTCCCTAGCAGGCACTTGGACTATGTAGGTTCCAGAGGGGGCACTTGGACTAACTAGATTCCCTAGCGGGCACTTGTACTATGTAAGTTAACTAGAGGACACTTGGACGATCTAGTTTAACTAGCGGGTACTTGGACTATGTAGGTTAACTAGCGGGCCCTTGAACTATGTAGATTAACTAGCGGAACTTGGACTATCTACATTAACTAGCGGGCCCTTGGACTATGTAGATTCCCTAGCGGGCACTTGGACTATGTATGTTCCCTAGCGGGCACTTGGGCTATGTATGTTCCATATGGACACTTGAACTATGTAAGTTAACTACCGGTCACTTGGACTATGTAGGTTAACTAGCGGGCCCTTGGACTATCTAGGTTAACTAGCGGACACTTGGACTATGTAGGTTAGCTAGCGGGCACGTGGACAGTCTAGGATACCTAGCGGGCACTTGGACTTCTAGTTTAACGAACGGGCACTTGGACTATGTATGTTGCATAGCGGGCAATTGGACTATCTATGTTAGGTAACGGGCACTTGGACTATCTAGGATACCTAGCGGGAACTTGGACTATGTAGGTTACGTAGCGGGCACTTGGACTATCTAGGTAACTTAACGGGCACTTGGACTGTCTAGGTTTCTTAGCGGGTATTTGGACGATCTAGGTTAACTAGAGGGCACTTGGAATATCTAGGTAAACTAGCGTGCACTTGGACTATCCAGGTTAACTAGCGGGCACTTGGATGATCAATGTTAACTTGCGGGCACGTGGACTATCTAGGTTAGCTAACGGGCACTTGGACTAAGTACGTCCCCTATTGGGCACTTGGACGCTCTAGGTTAACTAACGGGCACTAGGACTATCTAGGTTAACGAACGGGCACTTGGAATATGCAGGTAACCTAGCGGGCACTTGGACTGTCTAGGTTACCTAGCGGGCAATTGGACTTCTAGGTTAACGAACGGGCACTTGGACTATGTAGGTTGCTTAGCGGGCACTTGGACTATCTAGGTAAGGTAACGGGCACTTTGAGTATCTATGTTACCTAGCGGAAAATTGGACAATGTACATTACCTAGAAGGCACTTGGACTATCTAGGTTACCTAACGGGCACTTTGACTATCTAGGTTACATAGCGGGCACTTGGACTATCTAGGTTAACTAGTGAGCCCTTGGACTATCTAGGTTAACTAGCGGGCATTTGGACTATTAGGGCCCCTAGCGGGCATTTGGAGTGGGCCCTTGGACTATGTAGGTTAACTAGCGGGCACTTGGACAATCTAGGTTAACTAGCGGGCACTTGGACGATCTAGGTTAACTAGCGGGCACTTGAACTATCAAAGTGAACAAGTGAGCCCTCGGACTATGTTGGTTAACTAGCGGGCCCTTGGACTATCTCGGTTACCTAGCCTGCACTTGGGCTATATAGGTTACCTAGCGGGCACTTGGACTACGTAGGTTACCGAGTGGGCACTTGGATTATCTAGGTTAATGAACGGGCACTTGGAATATGCAGGTAACCTAGCGGGCACTTGGACTGTCTAGGTTACCTAGCGGACACTTGAACTTCTAGGATAACGAACGGGCTCTTGGACTATGTAGGTTGCCTAGCGGGCACTTGGACTATCTAGGTTAGGTAACGGGCACTTGGACTATCTAGGTTACCTAACGGGCACTTTGACTATCTAGGTTACATAGCGTGCACTTGGACTATGTAGGTTAACTAGCGAGTACTTGGACTCTAGGTTACCTAGCGGGCACTTGAACTATCTAGGTTAACGAACGGGCACTTGGACTATGTAGGTAACCTAGCGGGCACTTGGACAGTCTAGGTTACCTAGCGGGCACTTGGACTATCTAGGTTAAATAACAGGCACTTGGACGATGTAGGTTACCTAGCGGGCACTTGGACTATGTAGGATCCCTATCGGACATTTGGACTACTTAGGTTTCCTAGCGGGCACTTGGACTATCTAGGTTAACTAGCGGGCACTTGGACTTTCTAGGTCAACTAGTGGGCCCTTGTACTATGTAGGTTAACTAGCGAGCACTTGGACTATCTAGGTTAACTAGCGGACCTTGGACTATGTAGGTTAACTAGCGGGCCCTTGGACTATGTAGGTTTACTAGCGGGCACTTGGACGATCTAGGTTAACTAGAGGGCACTTGGACTATCTAGGTTAACTAGCGGGCACTTGGACTTTCTAGGTCAACTAGTGGGCCCTTGTACTATGTTGGTTAACTAGCGAGCACTTGGACTATCTAGGTTAACTAGCGGACCTTGGACTATGTAGGTTAACTAGCGGGCCCTTGGACTATGTAGGTTTACTAGCGGGCACTTGGACGATCTAGGTTAACTAGAGGGCACTTGGACTATCTAGGTTAACTAGCGGGCACTTGGATGATCATTGTTAACTAGCGGGCACTTGGACTATCTAAGTTAGCTAACGGGCACATGGACTAAGTACGTCCCCTAGTGGGCACTTGGAATATCTAGGTTAACTAACGGGCACTAGGACTATCTAGGTTAACTAGCGGGCACTTGGACTATCTAGGTTACCTAGCTGGCACTTGGACACTGAAGGTTCCCTAGTGGGCACTTGGACTATGTAGGTCAACTAGCGGGCCCTTGGACTATCTAGGTTAGCTAACTGGCACGTTGACTATGTAGGTTAACTAGCGGACACTTGCACGATCTAGGTTAACTAGCGGGCTCTTGCACTATGTAGGTTAACTAGCGGGCCCATTGACTATGTAGGTTAACTAGCGGGCACTTGGACGATCTAGGTTAACTAGCGGGCACTTGGACGATGTAGGTTAACTAGTGGGCACTTGGATTATCTAGGTTAGCTAGCGGGCTCTTGCACTATGTAGGTTATCTAGCGGGCCCATTGACTATTTAGGTTACCTAGCGGGCACTTGGACGATCTAGGTTACCTAGCGGGCCCTTGGACTATGTAGGTTTCCTGGCGGGCACTTGGACTATCTAGGTTAACTAACGGGCACTTTGACTATGTAGGTTACCTAGCGGGCACTTGGACTATGTTGGATCCCTATCGGACATTTGGACTAATTAGGTTACCTAGCGGGCACTTGGACTATCTTGGTTAACTGGCAGGCACTTGGATGATCAATGTTAACTAGCGGGCACTTGGACTATCTAGGTTAGCTAACGGGCACTTGGACTAAGTACGTCCCCTATTGGGCACTTAGACCCTCTAGGTTAACTAACGGGCACTAGGACTATCTAGGTTAACTAGCGGGCACTTGGACTATCTAGGTTACCTAGCTGGCACTTGAACTATCTACGTTACCTAGCGGGTACTTGGAGTATGTAGGTTACCAACCGGGCTGTTCGACTATCTAGGTTAACTAACGGGCACTTGGACTATGTAGGTTCCTAGGCGGGCCCTTGGACTATGTAAGTTCCCTAGCGGGCACTTGGACTATGTAGGTCAACTAGCGGGCACTTGGATTATGTAGGTTCCCTATCGGGAACTTGGACTATGTAGGTTAACTAGAGGGCATTTGGACTATGTAGGTTACCTAGCGGGCACTTGGACAATCTAGGTTACCTAGCTGGCACTTGAACTATCTACGTTACCTATCGGGTACTTGGACTATGAAGGTTCCCTAGCGGGCACTAGGATTATCTGGGTTACCTAGCGGGCACTTGGACTATGTAGGTTAACTAGAGGGCATTTGGACTATGTAGGTTACCTAGCGGGCACTTGGACTATCTAGGTTACCTAGCTGGCACTTGAACTATCTACGTTACCTAGCGGGTACTTGGACTATGAAGGTTCCCTAGCGGGCACTAGGATTATCTGGGTTACCTAGCGGGCACTTGGACTATGTAGGTCGACTAGCGGGCACTTGGAATATGTAGGTTCCCTATCGGGCACTTGGACTATGTAGGTTAACTAGAGGGCATTTGGACTATATAGGTTACCTAGCGGGCACTTGGACTATGTAGGTTCGCTATCGGGCACTTGGAAAATGTAGGTTAACTAGGGGGCACTAAGACTATCTAGGTTACCTAGCGGGAATTTAGACTATGTAGGCTCCCTAGCGGTTATTTGGACTATATAGATTACTTAGCGGGCACTTAGACTTTGTAGGTTACCTAGCGGGCACTTGGACTATCTAGGTTACCTAGCAGGCACTTGAAGTATATACGTTACCTAGCGGGTACTTGGAGTATGTAGGTTTCCTACCGGGCTGTTGGACTATCTAGGTTACCTAGCGGGCACTTGGACTATCTAGGCTAACTAACGGGCACTTGGACTGTGTAGGTTAACTAGCGGGCATTTGGGCTATCTAGGTTAACTAGCGGGCCATTGGACTATGTAGGTTATCTAGCGGGCCCTTGGACTATGTAGGTTAACTAGCGGGCCCTAGGACTATGTAGATTAACTAGCAGAACTTGAACTATCTACGTTAACTAGCGGGCACTTGCACTATGTATGTTCCAGAGCGGGCACTTCGACTATGTAGGCTCCCTAGCAGGCACTTGGACTATGTAGGTTCCCTAGCGGGCACTGGGACTATGTAGGTTCCGTTACGGGCACTTGGACTATGTAGGTTAACTAGCGGGCATTTGGACCATGTAGGTTACCTAGCGGGCACTTTGACTATGTAGGTTCCCTATCGGGCACTTGGAGAATGTAGGTTTACTAGGGGGCACTAGGACAATGTAGGTTACCTAGCGGGCCCTTGGACTATCTAGGTAACCTAGGGGGAACCTGGACTATGTAGGTTAAATAGTGGGCACTTGGACTATCTAGGTTACCTAGCAGGCACGTGGACTAAGTACGTTTCCTAGCAGGCCCTTGGACTATCTACGTTACCTAGCGGGCATTTAGACTATGTACGTTAACTAGCGGGCACTTGGACTATGTATGTTTCCTAGCGGGTACTTGGACTAGATAGGTTCCCTAGCGGGCACTTGGTCTATCTAGGTTAACTAGCGGGCACTTGGACTATATAGGTTAACTAGTGGACATTTGGACTATTAGTGCCCCCAGCGGGCATTTGGACTATATTGGTTACTAGCGGGCACTTGGACTATGTAGGTTAACGATCGGGCACTTGGACTATTATAGGTAACCTAATGGTCACTTGAAATGTCTAGGTTACCTCGCGGGCACTTGGACTATGTAGGTTAACTAGCGGGCACTTGGGCTATCTAGGTTAACTAGCGGGCCATTGGACTATGTAGGTTAACTAGCGGGCCCTTGGACTATGTAGGTTAACTAGCGGGCCCTTGGACTATGTAGGTTACGTAGTGGGCACTTGGACGATCTAGGTTAACTAACGGGCACTTGGACTATGTAGGTTCCCTAGCGGGCCAATGGACTATGTAGGTTCCCTAGCGAGCACTTGGACTATGTGCGTTCCCTAGCGGGCATTTGGACTATCTAAGTTAACTAACGGGCACTTGGACAATGTAGGTTCCCTAGCGGACACTTGGATTATGTAGGTTCCCTATCGGGCACTTGGACTATGTAGGTTAACTAGTGGGCATTTGGACTATGTAGGTTACCTAGCGGGCACTTGGACTATGTAGGTTACCTAGCGGGCACTTGGACTATATAGGTTCCCTATCGGGCTTTTGGACTATGTAGTTTACCTAGCGGGCCCTTGGACTATCTAGGTTACCTAGGGGGCACTTGGAATATGTACGTTACCTAGCGGGCACTTGGACTATGCACGTTTCTAGCGGGCACTTGGACTATGTAGGTTAACGAACGGGCACTTGGACTATCTAGGTTAACTAGCTGGCACTTGGACTATGTAGTTTCCCTAGCGGGCATTTGGACTATTTAGGTTACCTAGCATGCACTTGAACTATATAGGTTACCTAGCAGACACTTGGACTATCTAGGTTACCTAGCAGGCACTTTGACTATCTAGGTTAACTAACGGGCACTTGGACTATGTAGGTTGCCTAGCGGGCACTTGGATTATGTAGGTTCACTATCGCGCACTTGGACTATCTAGGTTACCTAGCTGGCACTTGAACTATCTACGTTACCTAGCGGGTACTTGGAGTATGTAGGTTACCTACCAGGCTGTTGGACTATCTAGGTTACCTAGCGGGCACTTGGACTATCTAGGTTAACTAACGGGCACTTGGACTATGTAGGTTCCCTAGCGGGCCCTTGGACTATGTAAGTTCCCTTGCGGGCACTTGGACTAGGTAGGTCAACTAGCGGGCACTTGGATTATGTAGGTTCCCTATCGGGCACTTGGACTATGTAGGTTAATTAGAGGGCATTTGGACTATGTAGGTTACCTATCGGGCACTTGGATTATCTAGGTTACCTAGCTGGCACTTGAACTATCTACGTTACCTAGCGGGTACTTGGACTATGAAGGTTCCCTAGCGGGCACTAGGATTATCTGGGTTACCTATCGGGCACTTGGACTATGTAGGTTAACTAGAGGGCATTTGGACTATGTAGGTTACCTAGGGGGCACTTGGACTATGTAGGTTCGCTATCGGGCACTTGGAAATTTTAGGTTAACTAGGGGGCACCAGGACTATGTAGGTTACCTAGCGGGCTCTTAGACTATCTAGGTTACCTAGCGGGCCTTTGGACTATGTAGGCTCCCTAGCGGTTATTTGGACTATATAGATTACTTAGCGGCACTTAGACTTTGTAGGTTACCTAGCGGGCACTTGGACTATGTAGGTTAACTAGAGGGCCATTGGACTCTGTAGGTTAACTATCGGGCCCTTGGACTATGTAGGTTAACTAGCGGGCCCTTGGACTATGTAGGTTACATAGTGGGCACTTGGACGATCTAGGTTAACTAGCGGGTAATTGGACTATGTAGGTTAACTAGCGGGCCCTTTGACTATGTAGATTAACTAGCGGCACTTGGACTATCTACATTAACTAGCGGGCCCTTGGAATATGTAGATTCCCTGGCAGGCACTTGGACTATGTATGTTCCAGAGCGGGCACTTGGACTATGTAGATTCCCTAGCAGTCACTTGGACTATGTAGGTTCCAGAGCGGGCACTTGGACTATCTAGGTTCCCTAGCGGGCACTTGTACTATGTAGGTTAATTAGCGGACACTTGGACGATCTAGGTTAACTAGCGGGTACTTGGATTATTTAGGTTAACTAGCGGGCCCTTGAACTATGTAGATTAACTAGCGGCACTTGGACTATCTCCCTTAACGAGCGGGTCCTTGGACTATGTAGATTGCCTAGCGGGCACTTGGACAATGTAGGTTCCCTAGCGGACACTTGGACTCTGTATGTTCCCTACGGACACTTGAACTATGTAAGTTAACTACCGGGCACTTGGACTATGTAGGTTCCCTAGCAGGCCCTTGGACTATCTATATTACCAAGAGGGCACTTGGACTATGTCGGTTAACTACCGGGCACTTGCATTATCTAGGTTACCGAACGGGCATTTGGACTATGTAGGTAACCTAGCGGGCACTTGGAGAGTCTAGGTTACCTAGGGGGCACTTGGACTTCTAGGTTAATGAACGGGCACTTGGACTATGTATGTTGCATAGCGGGCAATTGGACTATCTAGGTTAGGTAACGGGCACAAGAACTATCTAGGTTACCTAGCTGGCACTTGAACTATCTACGTTATAGCGGGTTCTTGGAGTATGTAGGTTACCTAGCAGGCTGTTGGACTATCTAAGTTACCAAGCGGGCACTGGGACTATCTAGGTTAACTAACGGGCACGTGGACTATGTAGGTTCCCTAGCGGGCCCATGGACTATGTAGGTTCCCTAGTGAGCACTTGGACTATGTGGGTTCCCTAGCGGGCATTTGGACTATCTAGGTTAACTAACGGGCACTTGGACTATGTAGGTTCCCTAGCGGGCACTTGGATTATGTAGGTTCCCTATCGGGCACTTGGACTATGTAGGTTAACTAGCGGGCATTTGGACCATGTAGGTTACCTAGCGAGCACTTTGACTATGTAGGTTCCCTATCGGGCACTTGGAGAATATAGGTTAACTAGGGGGCACTAGGACAATGTAGGTTACCTAACGGGACCATGGACTATCTAGGTTACCTAGGGGGAACCTGGACTATGTAGGTTAACTAGTGGGAATTGGACTATCTAGGTTACCTAGCAGGCACATGGACTATGTACGTTCCCTAGCAGGCCCTTGGACTATCTACGTTACCTAGCGGGCACTTGGACTATGTATGTTTCCTAGCGGGTACTTGGACTAGATAGGTTCCCTAGCGGGCACTTGGTCTATCTAGGTTAACTAGCGGGCACTTGGACTATCTAGTTTAACTAGCGGGCATTTGGTCTATTAGGGCCCCTAGCAGGCATTTGGACTATATTGGTTACCTAGCGGGCACTTGGACTATGTAGGTTAATGAACGGGCACTTGGACTACATAGGTAACCTAGTGGTCACTTGAAATGTCTAGGTTACCTCGCGGGCACTTGGTCTATGTAGGTTAACTAGCGGGAACTTGGACAATCTAGGTTAACTAGCGGGCCATTGGACTATGTAGGTTAACTAGCGGGCCCTTGGACTATGTAGGTTACATAGTGGGCACTTGGACGATCTAGGTTAACTAGCGGGTACTTGGATTATGTAGGTTAACTAGCGGGCCCTTGGACTATGTAGATTAACTAGCAGCACTTGGACTATCTACATTAACTAGCGGGCCCTTGGACTATGTAGATTCCCTAGCGGGCACTTGAACTCTGTATGTTCCCTACGGACACTTGAACTATGTAAGTTAACTACCGGGCACTTGGACTATGTAGGTTAACTAGCGGGCCCTTGGACTATCTAGGTTACTTAGCGGGCACTTGGACTATGTAGGTTAACTACCGGTCACTTGCATTATCTAGGTTACCGAACGGGCATTTGGACTATGTAGGTAACCTAGCGGGCACTTGGAGAGTCTAGGTTACCTAGAGGGCACTTGGACTTCTAGGTTAACGAACGGGCACTTGGACTATGTATGTTGCATAGCGGGCAATTGGACTATCTAGGTTAGGTAACGGGCACAAGAACTACCTTGGTTACCTAGCTGGCACTGGAACTATCTACGTTATATCGGGTTCTTGGAGTATGTAGGTTACCTAGCGGGCTGTTGGACTATCTAAGTTACCAAGCGGGCACTGGGACTATCTAGGTTAACTAACGGGCACTTGGACTATGTAGGTTCCCTAGCGGGCCCATGTACTATGTAGGTTCCCTAGCGAGCACTTGGACTATGTGGGTTCCCTAGCGGGCATTTGGACTATCTAGGTTAACTAACGGGCACTTGGATTATGTAGGTTCCCTAGCAGGCACTTGGATTATGTAGGTTCCCTATTGGGCACTTGGACTATGTAGGTTAACTAGCGGGCATTTGGACTATGTAGGTTACCTAGCGGGCACTTGGACTATGTAGGTTGCCTAGCGGACCCTTGGACTATCTAGGTTACCTAGGGGGAACCTGGACTATGTAGGTTAACTAGTGGGCACTTGGACTATCTAGGTTACCTAGCGGGCACTTGGACTATGTACGTTCCCTAGCGGGCACTTGGACTATCTACGTTACGTAGCAGGCACTAGGACTATGTACGTTTCCTAGCGGGTACTTGGACTAGATACGTTCCCTCGCGGGCACTTGGTCTATCTAGGTTAACTAGCGGGCATTTGGACTATGTAGGTTACCTAGCGGGCACTTGGACTATGTAGGTTACCTAGCGGGCCCTTGGATTATCTAGGTTACCTAGGGGAACCTGGACTATGTAGGTTAACTAGTGGGCACTTGGACTATCTAGGTTACCTAGCGGGCACTTGGACATTGTACGTTCCCTAGCGGGCACTTGGTCTATCTACGTTATCTAGCAGGCACTTGTACTATGTACGTTTCCTAGTGGGTACTTGGACTAGATACGTTCCCTTGCGGGCACTTGGTCTATCTAGGTTAACTAGCGGGCACTTAGACTATCTAGGTTAACTAGCGAGCAATTAGACTACCTAGGTTAACTAGCGAGCATTTGGACTATTAGGGCCCCTAGCGGGCATTTGGACTATATTGGTTACCTAGTGGGCACTTGGACTATGTAGGTTAACGAACGGGCACTTGGACTATCTAGGTTAACTAGCTGGCACTTGGACTATGTAGTTTCCCTAGCGGGCATTTGGACTATATAGGTTACCTAGCAGACACTTGGACTATCTAGGTTACCTAGCAGGCACTTTGACTATCTAGGTTAACTAACGGGCACTTGGACTATGTAGGTTGCCTAGAGGGCACTTGGATTATGTAGGTTCACTATAGGGCACTTGGACTATCTAGGTTACCTAGCTGGCACTTGAACTATCTACGTTACCTAGCGGGTACTTGGAGTATGTAGGTTACCTACCGGGCTGTTGGACTATCTAGGTTACCTAGCGGGCACTTGGACTATCTAGGTTAACTAACGGGCACTTGGACTATGTAGGTTCCCTAGCGGGCCTTTGGAATATGTAAATTCCCTAGCGGGCACTTGGACTATGTAGGTCAACTATCGGGCACTTGGATTATGTAGGTTCCCTATCGGGCACTTGGACTATGTAGGTTAACTAGAGGGCATTTGGACTATGTAGGTTTCCTAGCGGGCACTTGGATTATCTACGTTACCTAGCGCGGTACTTGGACTATGAAGGTTCCCTAGCGGGCACTAGGATTATCTGGGTTACCTAGCGGGCACTTGGATTATGTAGGTCAACTAGCGGGCACTTGGATTACGTAGGTTCCCTATCGGGCACTTGGACTATGTAGGTTAACTAGAGGGCATTTGGACTATGTAGGTTACCTAGCGGGCACTTGGACTATGTAGGTTCGCTATCGGGCACTTGGAAAATGTAGGTTAACTAGGGGGCACTAAAACTATGTACGTTACCTAGCGGGCCCTTAGACTATCTAGGTTACCTAGCGGGCATTTGGACTATGTAGGCTCCCTAGCGGTTATTTGGACTATATAGATTACTTAGCGGGCACTTAGACTTTGTAGGTTACCTAGCGGGCACTTGGACTATGTAGGTTAACTTGCGGGCACTTGGACTATCTAGGTTAACTAGCGGGCCATTGGACTATGTAGGTTAACTAGCGGGCCCTTGGACTATGTAGGTTAACTAGCGGGGCCTTGGACTATGTAGGTTACATAGTGAGCACTTGGACGATCTAGGTTAACTAGCGGGTACTTGGACTATGTAGGTTAACTAGCGGGCCCTTGGACTATGTAGATTAACTCGCGGCACTTGGACTATCTACATTAACTAGCGGGCCCTTGGACTATGTAGATTCCCTGGCAGGCACTTGGAATATGTATGTTCCAGAGCGGGCACTTGGACTATGTAGATTCCCTAGCAGTCACTTGGACTATGTAAGTTCCAGAGCGGGCACTTGGACTATCTAGGTTCCCTAGCGGGCACTTGTACTATGTAGGTTAATTAGCGGACACTTGGACGATCTAGGTCAACTAGCGGGTACTTGGATTATTTAGGTTAACTAGCGGGCCCTTGAACTATGTAGATTAACTAGCGGCACTTGGACTATCTACATTAACTAGCGGGTCCTTGGACTATGTAGATTGCCTAGCGGGCACTTGGACAATGTAGGTTCCCTAGCGAGCACTTGGACTATGTGGGTTCCCTAGCGGGCATTTGGACTATCTAGGTTAACTAACGGGCACTTGGATTATGTAGGTTCCCTAGCAGGCACTTGGATTATGTAGGTTCCCTATCGGGCACTTGGACTATGTAGGTTAACTAGCGGGCATTTGGACTATGTAGGTTACCTAGCGGGCACTTGGACTATGTAGGTTACCTAGGGGGAACCTGGACTATGTAGGTTAACTAGTGGGCACTTGGACTATCTAGGTTACCTAGCGGGCACTTGGACTATGTACGTTCCCTAGCGGGCACTTGGACTATCTACGTTACCTAGCAGGCACTTGGACTATGTACGTTTCCTAGCAGGTACTTGGACTAGATACGTTCCCTCGCGGGCACTTGGTCTATCTAGGTTAACTAGCGGGCATTTGGACTATGTAGGTTACCTAGCGGGCACTTGGACTATGTAGGTTACCTAGCGGGCCCTTGGACTATCTAGGTTACCTAGGGGAACCTGGACTATGTAGGTTAACTAGTGGGCACTTGGACTATCTAGGTTACCTAGCGGGCACTTGGACTATGTACGTTCCCTAGCGGGCACTTGGACTATCTACGTTATCTAGCAGGCACTTGTACTATGTACGTTTCCTAGCGGGTACTTGGACTAGATACGTGCCCTAGCGGGCACTTGGTCTATCTAAGTTAACTAGCGGGCACTTAGACTATCTTGGTTAACTAGCGAGCACTTAGACTACCTAGGTTAACTAGCGGGCATTTGGACTATTAGGGCCCCTACCGGGCATTTGGACTATATTGGTTACCTAGTGGGCACTTGGACTATGTAGGTTAACGAACGGGCACTTGGACTATCTAGGTTAACTAGCTGGCACTTGGACTGTGTAGTTTCCCTAGCGGGCATTTGGACTATTTAGGTTACCTAGCGGGCACTTGGACTATATAGGTTACCTAGCAGACACTTGGACTATCTAGGTTACCTAGCAGGCACTTTGACTATCTAGGTTAACTAACGGGCACTTGGACTATGTAGGTTGCCTAGCGGGCACTTGGATTATGTAGGTTCACTATAGGGCACTTGGACTATCTAGGTTACCTAGCTGGCACTTGAACTATCTACGTTACCTAGCGGGTACTTGGAGTATGTAGGTTACCTACCGGGCTGTTGGACTATCTAGGTTACCTAGCGGGCACTTGGACTATCTAGGTTAACTAACGGGCACTTGGACTATGTAGGTTCCCTAGCGGGCCCTTGGACTATGTAAATTGCCTAGCGGGCACTTGGACTATGTAGGTCAACTATCGGGCACTTGGATTATGTAGGTTCCCTATCGGGCACTTGGACTATGTAGGTTAACTAGAGGGCATTTGGACTATGTAGGTTACCTAGCGGGCACTTGGAGTATCTACGTTACCTAGCGCGGTACTTGGACTATGAAGGTTCCCTAGCGGGCACTAGGATTATCTGGGTTACCTAGCGGGCACTTGGACTATGTAGGTCAACTAGCGGGCACTTGGATTACGTAGGTTCCCTATCGGGCACTTGGACTATGTAGGTTAACTAGAGGGCATTTAGACTATGTAGGTTACCTAGCGGGCACTTGGACTATGTTGGTTCGCTATCGGGCACTTGGAAAATGTAGGTTAACTAGGGGGCACTAAGACTACGTACGTTACCTAGCGGGCCCTTAGACTATCTAGGTTACCTAGCGGGCATTTGGACTATGTAGGCTCCCTAGCGGTTATTTGGACTATATAGATTACTTAGCGGGCACTTAGACTTTGTCGGTTACCTAGCGGGCACTTGGACTATGTAGGTTAACTTGCGGGCACTTGGACTATCTAGGTTAACTAGCGGGCCATTGGACTATGTAGGTTAACTAGCGGGCCCTTGGACTATGTAGGTTACATAGTGGGCACTTGGACGATCTAGGTTAACTAGCGGGCATTTGGACTATGTAGGCTCCCTAGCGGTTATTTGGACTATATAGATTACTTAGCGGGCACTTAGACTTTGTCGGTTACCTAGCGGGCACTTGGACTAAGTAGGTTAACTTGCGGGCACTTGGACTATCTAGGTTAACTAGCGGGCCATTGGACTATGTAGGTTAACTAGCGGGCCCTTGGACTATGTAGGTTACCTAGCTGGCACTTGAACTATCTACGTTATAGCGGGTTCTTGGGGTATGTAGGTTACCTAGCGGGCTGTTGGACTATCTAAGTTACCAAGCGGGCACTGGGACTATCTAGGTTAACTAACGGGCATTGGACTATGTAGGTTCCCTAGCAGGCCCATGTACTATGTAGGTTCCCTAGTGAGCACTTGGACTATGTGGGTTCCCTAGCGGGCATTTGGACTATCTAGGTTAACTAACGGGCACTTGGACTATGTAGGTTCCCTAGCGGGCACTTGGATTATGTAGGTTCCCTATCGGGCACTTGGACTATGTAGGTTAACTAGCGGGCATTTGGACCATGTAGGTTACCTAGCGGGCACTTTGACTATGTAGGTTCCCTATCGGGCACTTGGAGAATATAGGTTAACTAGGACAATGTAGGTTTCCTAACGGGACCTTGGACTATCTAGGTTACCTAGGGGGAACCTGGACTATGTAGGTTAACTAGTGGGAACTTGGACTATCTAGGTTACCTAGCAGGCACTTGGACTATCTAGTTTAACTAGCGGGCATTTGGTCTATTAGGGCCCCTAGCGGGCATTTGGACTATATTGGTTACCTAGCGGGCACTTGGACTATGTAGGTTAATGAACGGGCACTTGGACTATGTAGGTAACCTAGTGGTAACTTAAAATGTCTAGGTTACCTCGCGGGCACTTGGCCTATGTAGGTTAACTAGCGGGAACTTGGACAATCTACGTTAACTAGCGGGCCATTGGACTATGTAGGTTAACTAGCGGGCCCTTGGACTATGTAGGTTAACTAGCGGGCCCTTGGACTATGTAGGTTACATAGTGGGCACTTGGACGATCTAGGTTAACTAGCGGGTACTTGGATTATGTAGGTTAACTAGCGGGCCCTTGGACTATGTAGGTTAACTAGCAGCACTTGGACTATCTACATTAACTAGCGGGATCTTGGACTATGTAGATTCCCTAGCGGGCACTTGGACTCTGTACGTTCCCTACGGACACTTGAACTATGTAAGTTAACTACCGGGCACTTGGACTATGTAGGTTACTTAGCGGGCACTTGGACTATGTAGGTTAACTACCGGTCACTTGCATTATCTAGGTTACCGAACGGTCATTTGGACTATGTAGGTAACCTAGCGGGCACTTGGAGAGTCTGGGTTACCTAGAGGGCACTTGGACTTCTAGGTTAACGAACGGGCACTGGACTATGTATGTTGCATAGCGGGCAATTGGACTATCTAGGTTAGGTAACGGGCACAAGAACTACCTTGGTTACCTAGCTGGCACTTGAACTATCTACGTTATAGCGGGTTCTTGGGGTATGTAGGTTACCTAGCGGGCTGTTGGACTATCTAAGTTACCAAGCGGGCACTGGGACTATCTAGGTTAACTAACGGGCACTTGGACTATGTAGGTTCCCTAGCGGGCCCATGTACTATGTAGGTTCCCTAGCGAGCACTTGGACTATGTGGGTTCCCTAGCGGGCATTTGGACTATCTAGGTTAACTAACGGGCACTTGGATTATGTAGGATCCCTAGCAGGCACTGGATTATGTAGGTTCCCTATCGGGCACTTGGACTATGTAGGTTAACTAGCGGGCATTTGGACTATGTAGGTTACCTAGCGGGCACTTGGACTATGTAGGTTACCTAGCGGGCCCTTGGACTATCTAGGTTACCTAGGGGGAACCTGGACTATGTAGGTTAACTAGAGGGCACTTGGACTATCTAGGTTACCTAGCGGGCACTTGGACTATGTACGTTCCCTAGCGGGCACTTGGACTATCTACGTTACCTAGCAGGCACTTGGACTATGTACGTTTCCTAGCGGGTACTTGGACTAGATACGTTCCCTCGCGGGCACTTGGTCTATCTAGGTTAACTAGCGGGCATTTGGACTATGTAGGTTACCTAGCGGGCACTTGGACTATGTAGGTTACCTAGCGGGCCCTTGGACTATCTAGGTTACCTAGGGGAACCTGGACTATGTAGGTTAACTAGTGGGCACTTGGACTATCTAGGTTACCTAGCGGGCACTTGGACTATGTACGTTCCCTAGCGGGCACTTGGACTATCTACGTTATCTAGCAGGCACTTGTACTATGTACGTTTCCTAGCGGGTACTTGGACTAGATACGTGTCCTAGCGGGCACTTGGTCTATCTAAGTTAACTAGCGGGCACTTAGACTATCTAGGTTAACTAGCGAGCACTTAGACTACCTAGGTTAACTAGCGGGCATTTGGACTATTAGGGCCCCTACCGGGCATTTGGACTATATTGGTTACCTAGTGGGCACTTGGACTATGTAGGTTAACGAACGGGCACTTGGACTATCTAGGTTAACTAGCTGGCACTTGGACTGTGTAGTTTCCCTAGCGGGCATTTGGACTATTTAGGTTACCTAGCGGGCCCTTGGACTATCTAGGTTACCTAGGGGAACCTGTACTATGTAGGTTAACTAGTGGGCACTTGGACTATCTAGGTTACCTAGCGGGCACTTGGACATTGTACGTTCCCTAGCGGGCACTTGGACTATCTACGTTATCTAGCAGGCACTTGTACTATGTACGTTTCCTAGCGGGTACTTGGACTAGATACGTTCCCTTGCGGGCACTTGGTCTATCTAGGTTAACTAGCGGGCACTTAGACTATCTAGGTTAACTAGCGAGCAATTAGACTACCTAGGTTAACTAGCGGGCATTTGGACTATTAGGGCCCCTAGCGGGCATTTGGACTATATTGGTTACCTAGTGGGCACTTGGACTATGTAGGTTAACGAACGGGCACTTGGACTATCTAGGTTAACTAGCTGGCACTTGGACTATGTAGTTTCCCTAGCGGGCATTTGGACTATATAGGTTACCTAGCAGACACTTGGACTATCTAGGTTACCTAGCAGGCACTTTGACTATCTAGGTTAACTAACGGGCACTTGGACTATGTAGGTTGCCTAGAGGGCACTTGGATTATGTAGGTTCACTATAGGGCACTTGGACTATCTAGGTTACCTAGCTGGCACTTGAACTATCTACGTTACCTAGCGGGTACTTGGAGTATGTAGGTTACCTACCGGGCTGTTGGACTATCTAGGTTACCTAGCGGGCACTTGGACTATCTAGGTTAACTAACGGGCACTTGGACTATGTAGGTTCCCTAGCGGGCCTTTGGAATATGTAAATTCCCTAGCGGGCACTTGGACTATGTAGGTCAACTATCGGGCACTTGGATTATGTAGGTTCCCTATCGGGCACTTGGACTATGTAGGTTAACTAGAGGGCATTTGGACTATGTAGGTTTCCTAGCGGGCACTTGGATTATCTACGTTACCTAGCGCGGTACTTGGACTATGAAGGTTCCCTAGCGGGCACTAGGATTATCTGGGTTACCTAGCGGGCACTTGGATTATGTAGGTCAACTAGCGGGCACTTGGATTACGTAGGTTCCCTATCGGGCACTTGGACTATGTAGGTTAACTAGAGGGCATTTGGACTATGTAGGTTACCTAGCGGGCACTTGGACTATGTAGGTTCGCTATCGGGCACTTGGAAAATGTAGGTTAACTAGGGGGCACTAAAACTATGTACGTTACCTAGCGGGCCCTTAGACTATCTAGGTTACCTAGCGGGCATTTGGACTATGTAGGCTCCCTAGCGGTTATTTGGACTATATAGATTACTTAGCGGGCACTTAGACTTTGTAGGTTACCTAGCGGGCACTTGGACTATGTAGGTTAACTTGCGGGCACTTGGACTATCTAGGTTAACTAGCGGGCCATTGGACTATGTAGGTTAACTAGCGGGCCCTTGGACTATGTAGGTTAACTAGCGGGCCCTTGGACTATGTAGGTTACATAGTGAGCACTTGGACGATCTAGGTTAACTAGCGGGTACTTGGACTATGTAGGTTAACTAGCGGGCCCTTGGACTATGTAGATTAACTCGCGGCACTTGGACTATCTACATTAACTAGCGGGCCCTTGGACTATGTAGATTCCCTGGCAGGCACTTGGAATATGTATGTTCCAGAGCGGGCACTTGGACTATGTAGATTCCCTAGCAGTCACTTGGACTATGTAAGTTCCAGAGCGGGCACTTGGACTATCTAGGTTCCCTAGCGGGCACTTGTACTATGTAGGTTAATTAGCGGACACTTGGACGATCTAGGTCAACTAGCGGGTACTTGGATTATTTAGGTTAACTAGCGGGCCCTTGAACTATGTAGATTAACTAGCGGCACTTGGACTATCTACATTAACTAGCGGGTCCTTGGACTATGTAGATTGCCTAGCGGGCACTTGGACAATGTAGGTTCCCTAGCGAGCACTTGGACTATGTGGGTTCCCTAGCGGGCATTTGGACTATCTAGGTTAACTAACGGGCACTTGGATTATGTAGGTTCCCTAGCAGGCACTTGGATTATGTAGGTTCCCTATCGGGCACTTGGACTATGTAGGTTAACTAGCGGGCATTTGGACTATGTAGGTTACCTAGCGGGCACTTGGACTATGTAGGTTACCTAGGGGGAACCTGGACTATGTAGGTTAACTAGTGGGCACTTGGACTATCTAGGTTACCTAGCGGGCACTTGGACTATGTACGTTCCCTAGCGGGCACTTGGACTATCTACGTTACCTAGCAGGCACTTGGACTATGTACGTTTCCTAGCAGGTACTTGGACTAGATACGTTCCCTCGCGGGCACTTGGTCTATCTAGGTTAACTAGCGGGCATTTGGACTATGTAGGTTACCTAGCGGGCACTTGGACTATGTAGGTTACCTAGCGGGCCCTTGGACTATCTAGGTTACCTAGGGGAACCTGGACTATGTAGGTTAACTAGTGGGCACTTGGACTATCTAGGTTACCTAGCGGGCACTTGGACTATGTACGTTCCCTAGCGGGCACTTGGACTATCTACGTTATCTAGCAGGCACTTGTACTATGTACGTTTCCTAGCGGGTACTTGGACTAGATACGTGCCCTAGCGGGCACTTGGTCTATCTAAGTTAACTAGCGGGCACTTAGACTATCTTGGTTAACTAGCGAGCACTTAGACTACCTAGGTTAACTAGCGGGCATTTGGACTATTAGGGCCCCTACCGGGCATTTGGACTATATTGGTTACCTAGTGGGCACTTGGACTATGTAGGTTAACGAACGGGCACTTGGACTATCTAGGTTAACTAGCTGGCACTTGGACTGTGTAGTTTCCCTAGCGGGCATTTGGACTATTTAGGTTACCTAGCGGGCACTTGGACTATATAGGTTACCTAGCAGACACTTGGACTATCTAGGTTACCTAGCAGGCACTTTGACTATCTAGGTTAACTAACGGGCACTTGGACTATGTAGGTTGCCTAGCGGGCACTTGGATTATGTAGGTTCACTATAGGGCACTTGGACTATCTAGGTTACCTAGCTGGCACTTGAACTATCTACGTTACCTAGCGGGTACTTGGAGTATGTAGGTTACCTACCGGGCTGTTGGACTATCTAGGTTACCTAGCGGGCACTTGGACTATCTAGGTTAACTAACGGGCACTTGGACTATGTAGGTTCCCTAGCGGGCCCTTGGACTATGTAAATTGCCTAGCGGGCACTTGGACTATGTAGGTCAACTATCGGGCACTTGGATTATGTAGGTTCCCTATCGGGCACTTGGACTATGTAGGTTAACTAGAGGGCATTTGGACTATGTAGGTTACCTAGCGGGCACTTGGAGTATCTACGTTACCTAGCGCGGTACTTGGACTATGAAGGTTCCCTAGCGGGCACTAGGATTATCTGGGTTACCTAGCGGGCACTTGGACTATGTAGGTCAACTAGCGGGCACTTGGATTACGTAGGTTCCCTATCGGGCACTTGGACTATGTAGGTTAACTAGAGGGCATTTAGACTATGTAGGTTACCTAGCGGGCACTTGGACTATGTTGGTTCGCTATCGGGCACTTGGAAAATGTAGGTTAACTAGGGGGCACTAAGACTACGTACGTTACCTAGCGGGCCCTTAGACTATCTAGGTTACCTAGCGGGCATTTGGACTATGTAGGCTCCCTAGCGGTTATTTGGACTATATAGATTACTTAGCGGGCACTTAGACTTTGTCGGTTACCTAGCGGGCACTTGGACTATGTAGGTTAACTTGCGGGCACTTGGACTATCTAGGTTAACTAGCGGGCCATTGGACTATGTAGGTTAACTAGCGGGCCCTTGGACTATGTAGGTTACATAGTGGGCACTTGGACGATCTAGGTTAACTAGCGGGCATTTGGACTATGTAGGCTCCCTAGCGGTTATTTGGACTATATAGATTACTTAGCGGGCACTTAGACTTTGTCGGTTACCTAGCGGGCACTTGGACTATGTAGGTTAACTTGCGGGCACTTGGACTATCTAGGTTAACTAGCGGGCCATTGGACTATGTAGGTTAACTAGCGGGCCCTTGGACTATGTAGGTTACCTAGCTGGCACTTGAACTATCTACGTTATAGCCGGTTCTTGGGGTATGTAGGTTACCTAGCGGGCTGTTGGACTATCTAAGTTACCAAGCGGGCACTGGGACTATCTAGGTTAACTAACGGGCATTGGACTATGTAGGTTCCCTAGCAGGCCCATGTACTATGTAGGTTCCCTAGTGAGCACTTGGACTATGTGGGTTCCCTAGCGGGCATTTGGACTATCTAGGTTAACTAACGGGCACTTGGACTATGTAGGTTCCCTAGCGGGCACTTGGATTATGTAGGTTCCCTATCGGGCACTTGGACTATGTAGGTTAACTAGCGGGCATTTGGACCATGTAGGTTACCTAGCGGGCACTTTGACTATGTAGGTTCCCTATCGGGCACTTGGAGAATATAGGTTAACTAGGACAATGTAGGTTTCCTAACGGGACCTTGGACTATCTAGGTTACCTAGGGGGAACCTGGACTATGTAGGTTAACTAGTGGGAACTTGGACTATCTAGGTTACCTAGCAGGCACTTGGACTATCTAGTTTAACTAGCGGGCATTTGGTCTATTAGGGCCCCTAGCGGGCATTTGGACTATATTGGTTACCTAGCGGGCACTTGGACTATGTAGGTTAATGAACGGGCACTTGGACTATGTAGGTAACCTAGTGGTAACTTAAAATGTCTAGGTTACCTCGCGGGCACTTGGCCTATGTAGGTTAACTAGCGGGAACTTGGACAATCTACGTTAACTAGCGGGCCATTGGACTATGTAGGTTAACTAGCGGGCCCTTGGACTATGTAGGTTAACTAGCGGGCCCTTGGACTATGTAGGTTACATAGTGGGCACTTGGACGATCTAGGTTAACTAGCGGGTACTTGGATTATGTAGGTTAACTAGCGGGCCCTTGGACTATGTAGGTTAACTAGCAGCACTTGGACTATCTACATTAACTAGCGGGATCTTGGACTATGTAGATTCCCTAGCGGGCACTTGGACTCTGTACGTTCCCTACGGACACTTGAACTATGTAAGTTAACTACCGGGCACTTGGACTATGTAGGTTACTTAGCGGGCACTTGGACTATGTAGGTTAACTACCGGTCACTTGCATTATCTAGGTTACCGAACGGTCATTTGGACTATGTAGGTAACCTAGCGGGCACTTGGAGAGTCTGGGTTACCTAGAGGGCACTTGGACTTCTAGGTTAACGAACGGGCACTGGACTATGTATGTTGCATAGCGGGCAATTGGACTATCTAGGTTAGGTAACGGGCACAAGAACTACCTTGGTTACCTAGCTGGCACTTGAACTATCTACGTTATAGCGGGTTCTTGGGGTATGTAGGTTACCTAGCGGGCTGTTGGACTATCTAAGTTACCAAGCGGGCACTGGGACTATCTAGGTTAACTAACGGGCACTTGGACTATGTAGGTTCCCTAGCGGGCCCATGTACTATGTAGGTTCCCTAGCGAGCACTTGGACTATGTGGGTTCCCTAGCGGGCATTTGGACTATCTAGGTTAACTAACGGGCACTTGGATTATGTAGGTTCCCTAGCAGGCACTGGATTATGTAGGTTCCCTATCGGGCACTTGGACTATGTAGGTTAACTAGCGGGCATTTGGACTATGTAGGTTACCTAGCGGGCACTTGGACTATGTAGGTTACCTAGCGGGCCCTTGGACTATCTAGGTTACCTAGGGGGAACCTGGACTATGTAGGTTAACTAGAGGGCACTTGGACTATCTAGGTTACCTAGCGGGCACTTGGACTATGTACGTTCCCTAGCGGGCACTTGGACTATCTACGTTACCTAGCAGGCACTTGGACTATGTACGTTTCCTAGCGGGTACTTGGACTAGATACGTTCCCTCGCGGGCACTTGGTCTATCTAGGTTAACTAGCGGGCATTTGGACTATGTAGGTTACCTAGCGGGCACTTGGACTATGTAGGTTACCTAGCGGGCCCTTGGACTATCTAGGTTACCTAGGGGAACCTGGACTATGTAGGTTAACTAGTGGGCACTTGGACTATCTAGGTTACCTAGCGGGCACTTGGACTATGTACGTTCCCTAGCGGGCACTTGGACTATCTACGTTATCTAGCAGGCACTTGTACTATGTACGTTTCCTAGCGGGTACTTGGACTAGATACGTGTCCTAGCGGGCACTTGGTCTATCTAAGTTAACTAGCGGGCACTTAGACTATCTAGGTTAACTAGCGAGCACTTAGACTACCTAGGTTAACTAGCGGGCATTTGGACTATTAGGGCCCCTACCGGGCATTTGGACTATATTGGTTACCTAGTGGGCACTTGGACTATGTAGGTTAACGAACGGGCACTTGGACTATCTAGGTTAACTAGCTGGCACTTGGACTGTGTAGTTTCCCTAGCGGGCATTTGGACTATTTAGGTTACCTAGCGGGCACTTGGACTATATAGGTTACCTAGCAGACACTTGGACTATCTAGGTTACCTAGCAGGCACTTTGACTATCTAGGTTAACTAACGGGCACTTGGACTATGTAGGTTGCCTAGCGGGCACTTGGATTATGTAGGTTCACTATCGCGCACTTGGACTATCTAGGTTACCTAGCTGGCACTTGAACTATCTACGTTACCTAGCGGGTACTTGGAGTATGTAGGTTACCTACCGGGCTGTTGGACTATCTAGGTTACCTAGCGGGCACTTGGACTATCTAGGTTAACTAACGGGCACTTGGACTATGTAGGTTCCCTAGCGGGCCCTTGGACTATGTAAATTGCCTAGCGGGCACTTGGACTATGTAGGTCAACTATCGGGCACTTGGATTATGTAGGTTCCCTATCGGGCACTTGGACTATGTAGGTTAACTAGAGGGCATTTGGACTATGTAGGTTACCTAGCGGGCACTTGGACTATCTACGTTACCTAGCGCGGTACTTGGACTATGAAGGTTCCCTAGCGGCACTAGGATTATCTGGGTTACCTAGCGGGCACTTGGACTATGTAGGTCAACTAGCGGGCACTTGGATTACGTAGGTTCCCTATCGGGCACTTGGACTATGTAGGTTAACTAGAGGGCATTTAGACTATGTAGGTTACCTAACGGGCACTTGGACTATGTTGGTTCGCTATCGGGCACTTGGAAAATGTAGGTTAACTAGGGGGCACTAAGACTATGTACGTTACCTAGCGGGCCCTTAGACTATCTAGGTTACCTAGCGGGCATTTGGACTATGTAGGCTCCCTAGCGGTTATTTGGACTATATAGATTACTTAGCGGGCACTTAGACTTTGTCGGTTACCTAGCGGGCACTTGGACTATGTAGGTTAACTTGCGGGCACTTGGACTATCTAGGTTAACTAGCGGGCCATTGGACTATGTAGGTTAAGTAGTGGGCCCTTGGACTATGTAGGTTAACTAGCGGGCCCTTGGACTATGTAGGTTACATAGTGGGCACTTGTACGATCCAGGTTAACTAGCGGGTACTTGGACTATGTAGGTTAACTAGCGGGCCATTGGACTATGTAGATTAACTAGCGGAACTTGGACTATCTACATTAACTAGCGGGCCCTTGGACTATGTAGATTCCCTGACAGGCACTTGGACTATGTATGTTCCAGAGCGGGCACTTGGACTATGTAGATTCCCTAGCAGTCACTTGGACTATGTAGGTTCCAGAGCGGGCACTTGGACTATCTAGGTTCCCTAGCGGGCACTTATACTATGTAGGTTAATTAGCGGACACTTGGACGATCTAGGTTAACTAGCGGGTACTTGGATTATGTAGGTTAACTAGCGGGCCCTTGAACTATGTAGATTAACTAGCGGAACTTGGACTATCTACATTAACTAGCGGATCCTTGGACTATGTAGATTGCCTAGCGGGCACTTGGACTCTGTATGTTCCCTACGGACACTTCAACTATGTAAGTTAACTACCGGGCACTTGGACTATGTAGGTTAACTAGCGGGCACTTGGACTATGTAGGTAACCTAGTGGTCACTTGAACTATCTAGGTTACCTAGCGGAAAATTGGACGATGTAGGTTAACTAGCGGGCCCTTGGACTATGTAGTTTAACTAGCGTGCACTTGGAAGGTCTAGGTAAACTAGCGGGTACTTGGACTATGTAGGTTAACTAGCGGGCCTTTGGACTATGTAGGTTAACTAGCGGGCCTTTGGACTATGTAGATTAACTAGCGGCACTTGGACTATCTATGTTAACTAGCGGGCCCTTGGACTATGTAGATTGCCTAGCATGCACTTGGACTATGTAGGTTCCCTTGCGGGCACTTGGACTCTGTATGTTCCCTACGGACACTTGAACTATGTAAGTTAACTACCGGGCCCTTGGACGATGTGGGTTAACTAGCGGGCCCTTGCACTATGTAGGCTAACTAGCGGGCCATTGGATTATGTAGGTTTACTAGCAGGCACTTGGACTATCTAGGTTAACCAGCGGGCACTTGGACTATGTAGTTTCCCTAGCGGGCATTTGGACTATGTAGGTTACCTAGCGGGCTGTTGGACTATCTAAGTTACCATGCGGGCACTGGGACTATCTAGGTTAACTAACGGGCACTTGGACTATGTAGGTTCCTTAGCGGGCCCATGGACTATGTAGGTTCCCTAGCGAGCACTTGGACTATGTGGGTTCCCTAGCGGGCATTTGGACAATCTAGGTTAACTAACGGGCACTTGGACTATGTAGGTTCCCTAGCGGGCACGTGGATTATGTAGGTTCCCTATCGCGCACTTGGACTATGTAGGTTAACTAGCGGGCATTTGGACTATGTAGGGTACCTAGCGGGCACTTGGACTATGTAGGTTACCTAGCGGGCACATGGACTATATAGGTTCCCAATCGGGCATTTGGACTATGTAGGTTACCTAGCGGGCCCTTGGACTATCTAGGTTACCTAGGGGGAACCTGGACTATGTAGGTTAACTAGTGGGCACTTGGACTATCTAGGTTACCTAGGGGGAACCTGGACTATGTACGTTCCCTAGCGGGCACTTGGACTCTCTACGTTACCTAGTGGGCACTTGGACTATGTAGGTTCCCTAGCGGGCACTTGGACTATGTAGGTTACCTAGCGGACACTTGGACTATCTAGGTTACCTAGCAGGCACTTTGACTACGTAGGTTAACTAACGGGCACTTGGACTATGTAGGTTGCCTAGCGGGCACTTGGATTATGTAGGTTCACTATCGGGCACTTGGGCTATGTAGGTTAACTAGCGGACACTTGCACTATGTAGGTTAACTAGCGGGCCCATTGACTATGTAGGTTAACTAGCGGGCACTTGGACGATCCAGGTAACTGGCGGGCACTTGGACGATATAGGTTAACTAGCGGGCACTTGGATTATCTAGGTTACCTAGCGGGCACTTGGACTATGTAGGTTCCCTAGCGGGCATTTGGACTATATAGATAACCTAGCGGGCACTTAGACTTTGTAGGTTACCTAGCTGGCACTTGAACTATCTACATTGCCTAGCAGGTTCTTGGAGTATGTAGGTTACCTAGCGGGCTGTTGGACTATCTAGGTTACCTAGCAGGCATTGGACTATCTAGGTTAACTAACGGAAACTTGGACTATGTAAGTTCCCTATCGGGCACTTGGACTAGGTAGGTTCCCTAGCGGGCACTTGGTCTATCTAGGTTAACTAGTGGGCACTTGGACTATCTAGGTTAACTAGCGAGCACTTGGACTATCTAGGATAACTAGCAGGCACTTGGACTATTAGGGTCCTTTGCGGGCATTTGGACTATATAGGTTACGTAGCGGGCACTTGTACTATGTAGGTTAACGAGCAGGCACTTGGACTATGTAGGTAACCTAGTGGTCACTTGAACTATCTAGGTTACCTAGTGGAAAATTGGACTATGTAGGTTAACTAGCGGGCACTTGGACTATCTAGGTTAACTAGCGCGCCCTTGGACGATGTAGGTTAACTAGCGGGCCCTTGGACTATGTAGTTTAACTAGCGTGCACTTGGAAGGTCTAGGTAAACTAGCGGGTACTTGGACTATGTAGGTTAACTAGCGGGCCTTTGGAATATGTAGTTTAACTAGCGGGCCTTTGGACTATGTAGATTAACTAGCGGCACTTGGACTATCTATGTTAACTAGCGGGCCCTTGGACTATGTAGATTGCCTAGCGTGCACTTGGACTATGTAGGTTCCCTAGCGGGCACTTGGACTCTGTATGTTCCCTACGGACACTTGAACTATGTAAGTTAACTACCGGGCCCTTGGACGATGTGGGTTAACTAGCGGGCCCTTGCACTATGTAGGCTAACTAGCGGGCCATTGGATTATGTAGGTTTACTAGCAGGCACTTGGACTATCTAGGTTAACCAGCGGGCACTTGGACTATGTAGTTTCCCTAGCGGGCATTTGGACTATGTAGGTTACCTAGCGGGCACTTGACTATCTAGGTTACCTAGCAGGCACTCTGACTATCTAGGTTAACTAACGGGCACTTGGACTATGTAGGTTGCCTAGAGGGCACTTGGATTATGTAGGTTCCCTATCGGGCACTTTGACTATGTAGGTTAACTAGCGGGCACTTGGACTGTCTAGGTTACCTAGTGGGCACTTGGATTATCTCGATTAACGAACGGGCACTTGGATTATCTAGGTTAACGAACGGGCACTTCGACTATGTAGGTTACCTAACCGCCACTTGGACTATCTAGGTTAGCTAACAGGCAATTGGACTATCTACGTTCCCTAGCGGGCACTTGTACTATCTAAGTTACCTAGCTGGCACTTTGACTATGTAAGTCAACTAGCGGGCCCTTGGAGTATCTAGGTTAGCCAACAGGCACTTAGATTATGTAGCTTAACTAGCGGGAACTTGGAATATGTAGGTTAAGTAGCGGACACTTGCACAATGAAGGTTAACTAGCGGGCCCATGGACTATGTAGGTTTACTATCGAGCCCTTGGCTATCTAGGTTCCCTAAAGGGCACTTGGACTATCTTGGTTACCTAGCGGGCACTTGCACTATGTCGGCTAACTTGGGGGCCCTTTGACGATCTAAGTTACCTAGCGGGTACTTGAACTATCTAGGTTACCTAGCGGGCACATGGACTATGTACGTTTCCTAGCAGGCACTTGGACTATCTATGTTAACTAGCGGGCACTTGGAATATGTAGGTTAACTAGCGGACACTTGCACTATGTAAGTTACCTAGCAGGCACTTGGACTATCTAGGTTAATTAGCGGGCACTTGGATTATGTAGGTCAACTAGCGGGCCCTTGGAGTATCTAGGTTACCCAACGGGAACTTAGATTATGTAGGTTAACTAGCGGGCACTTGGAATATGTAGGTAAAGTAGCGGACACTTGCACGATGAAGATCAACTAGCGGGCCCATGGACTATGTAGGTTTACTAGCGGGCCCTTGGACTATCTAGGTTCCCTAAAGGGCACTTGGACTATCTAGGTTACCGAACGGGCACTTGGACTATCTAGGTTACCTAGCGGGCACTTGGACTATGTAGGCTAACTAGGGGGCCCTTGGACGATCTAGGTTACCTAGCGGGTTCTTGAACTATCTAGGTTAACTAGCGGGCACATGCAGTATCTAGGTTACCTAGCGGGCACTTGGACTATGTACGTTCCCTAGCGGGCACTTGGACTATCTAGGTTAACTAACGGGCACTTGGACTATCTAGGATAACTAGCGTGCACTTGGACTATGTAGGTTCCTTAGCGGGCACTTGGACTATCAAGGTTGCCTAGCGGGCACTTGGACGATATAGGTTAACTAGCGTGCCCTTGGAATATCTAGGTTACGTAGCGGGCACTTGGTATATAGGTTAACTAGCGGGCACTTGGACTATGTAGGTTAACTAGAGGACACGTGGACTATCTAGGTTAACTAGTGGGCCCTTGGACTATGTAGGTTAACTAGCGGGCACTTGGACGATCTAGGTTAACTAGCGGGCACTTGAAAGATCTAGGATAACTAGCGGGCACTTGGACTATCAAAGTGAACAAGTGAGCCCTTGGACTATGTAGGTTAACTAGCGGGCCCTTGGACTATCTAGGGTACCTAGCGGGCACTTGGACTATATAGGTTACCTGGCAGGCACTTGAACAATCTACGTTACCTAGCGGGTACTTGGAGTATGTAGGTTACCTACCGGGCTGTTGGACTATCTAGGTTTCCTAGCGGGCACTTGGACTATCTAGGTTAACTAACGGGCACTAGGACTATGTAGGTTCCCTAGCGGGCCCTTGGACTATGTAGGTTCCCTATCGGGCACTTGGACTATGTGGGTTCCCTAGCGGGCATTTGGACTATCTAGGTTACCTAACGGGCATTTGGACTATATAGGTTCCCTAGCGGGCACTTGGATTATGTAGGTTCCCTATCGGGCACATGGACTATGTAGGTTAACTAGCGGGCATTTGGACCATGTAGGTTAACTAGGGGGCACTAGGACAATGTAGGTTACCTAGCGGGCCCTTGGACTATCTAGGTTACCTAGGGGGAACCTAGACTATGTAGGTTAACTAGTGGGAACTTGGACTATCTAGGTTACCTAGCAGGCATTTGGACTATGTACGTTCCCTAGCAGGCCCTTGGACTATCTAGGTTACCTAGCGGGCACTTAGACTATGTATGTTACCTAGCGAGCACTTGGACTATGTACGTTTCCTAGCGGGTACTTGGACTAGATAGGTTCCCTAGCGGGCACTTGGTCTATCTAGGTTAACTAGCGGGCACTTGGACTATCTAGGTTAACTAGCGGGCATTTGGACTATTAGGGCCCCTAGCGGGCATTTGGACTATATTGGTTACCTAGCGGGCACTTGGACTATGTAGGTTAACGAACGGGCACTTGGACTATGTAGGTAACCTAGTGGTCACTTGAAATGTCTAGGTTACCTCGCGGGCACTTGGACTATGTAGGTTAACTAGCGGGCACTTGGACTATGTAGATTAACTAGCGGCACTTGGATTATCTACATTAACTAGCGGGCCCTTGGACTATGTAGATTCCCTAGCGGGCATTTGGATTATTTAGGTTACCTAGCGGGCACTTGGACTATGTAGGTTACCTAGCGGGCACTTGGACTATCTAGGTTACCTAGCAGGCACTTTGACTATCTAGGTTAACTAAAGGGCACTTGGACTATGTAGGTTAACTAGCGGGCACTTGGACTGTCTAGGTTACCTAGTGGGCACTTGGATTATCTCGGTTAACGAATGGGCACTTGGATTATCTAGGTTAACGAACGGGCACTTGGACTATGTAGGTTACCTAGCCGCCATTTGGACTATCTAGGTTAGCTAACAGGCACTTGTACTATCTAGGTTACCTAGCTGGCACTTTGACTATGTAAGTCAACTAGCGGGCCCTTGGACTATCTAGGTTAGCCAACGGGCACTTAGATTATGTAGGTTAACTAGAGGGCACTTGGAATATGTAGGTTAACTAGCGGACACTTGCACTATGTACGTTACCTAGCAGGCACATGGACTATCTAGGTTAACTAGTGGGCACTTGGACTATCTAGGTTAACTAGCGAGCACTTGTACTATCTAGGTTATCTAGCGGGCATTTGGACTATTAGGGCCCCTAGCGGGCATTTGGACTATATTGGTTACCCAGTGGGCACTTGGACTATGTAGGTTAATGAACGGGCACTTGGACTATCTAGGTTAACTAGCTGGCACTTGGACTATGTAGTTTCCCTAGCGGGCATTTGGACTATTTAGGTTACCTAGCGGGCACTTGGACTATGTAAGTTACCTAGCAGGCACTTTGACTATCTAGGTTAACGAACGGGCATTTGGACTATGTAGGTTGCCTAGCGGGCACTTGGATTATGTAGTTTCACTATCGGGCACTTGGACTATGTAGGTTAACTCGCGGACACTTGCACTATGTAGGTTAACTAGCGGGCCCATTGACTATGTAGGTTAACTAGCGGGCACTTGGACGATCTAGGTAACTAGCGGGCACTTGGACGATATAGGTTAACTAGCGGGCACTTGGATTATCTAGGTTAGCTAGCGGGCTCTTGCACTATGTCGGTTAACTTGCGGGTCCATTGACTATGTAGGTTAAGTAGCGGGCACTTGGACGATCTAGGTTAACTAGCAGGCACTTGGACGATCTTGGTTAACTAGCGGGCACTTGGACGATATAGGTTGACTAGCGGGCACTTGAATTATCTAGGTTACCTACCGGGCACTTGGACTATGTAGGTTCCCTAGCGGGCATTTGGACTATATAGATAACCTAGCGGGCACTTAGACTTTGTAGGTTGCCTAGCGGGCACTTGGACGAAATAGGTTAACTAGCGTGCCCTTGGAATATCTAGGTTACGTAGCGGGCACTTGGTATATAGGTTAATTAGCGGGCACTAGGACTATGTAGGTTAACTAGAGGACACGTGGACTATCTAGGTTAACTAGTGGGCCCTTGGACTATGTAGGTTAACTAGCGGGCACCTGGACAATCTAGGTTAACTAGCGGGCACTTGGAAGATCTAGGTTAACTAGCGGGCACTTGGACTATCAAGGTGAACAAGTGAGCCCTTGGACTATGTAGGTTAACTAGCGGGCCCTTGGACTATCTAGGTTACCTAGCGGGCACTTGGACTATATAGGTTACCTAGCGGGCACTTGGACTATCTAGGCTACCTGGCAGGCACTTGAACTATCTACGTTACCTAGCGGGTACTTGGAGTATGTAGGTTACCTACCGGGATGTTGGACTATCTAGGTTACCTAGCGGGCACTTGGACTATGTAGGTTAACGAACGGACACTTGGCCTATGTAGGTAACCTAGTGGTCACTTGAAATGTTTAGGTTACCTCTCGGGCACTTGGACTATGTTGGTTAACTAGCGGGCACTTGGCTATGTAGATTAACTAGCGGCACTTGGACTATCTATATTAACTAGCAGGCCCTTGGACTATGTAGATTCCCTAGCGGGCATTTGGACTATTTAGGTTACCTAGCGGGCACTTGGACTATGTAGGTTACCTAGCGGGCACTTGGACTATCTAGGTTACCTAGCAGGCACTTTGACTATCTAGGTTAACTAAAGGGCACTTGGACTATGTAGGTTAACTAGCGGGCACTTGGACTGTCTAGGTTACCTAGTGCACACTTGGATTACCTCGGTAAACGAATGGGCACTTGGATTATCTAGGTTAACGAACGGGCACTTGGACTATGTATGTTACCTCTCCGCCACTTGGACTATCTAGGTTAGCTATCAGGCACTTGTACTATCTAGGTTACCTAGCTGGCACTTTGACTATGTAAGTCAACTAGCGGGCCCTTGGACTATATAGGTTAGCCAACGGGCACTTAGATTATGTTGGTTAACTCGCGGGCAATTGGGCTATCTATGTTAACTAGCGGGCACTTGGAATATGTTGGTTAACTAGCGGACACTTGCACTACGTAGGTTACCTAGCAGGCACTTGGACTATCTAGGTTAACTAACGGGCACTTGGACTATCTAGGAAAACTAGCATGCACTTGGACTATGTAGGTTCCTTAGCGGGCACTTTGACTATCTAGGTTGCCTCGCGGGCACTTGGACGATATAGGTTAACTAGCGTGCCCTTGGAATATCTAGGTTAAGAAGCGGGCACTTGGTATATAGGTTAACTAGTGGGCCCTTGGAATATGTAGGTTAACTAGCGGGCACTTGGACAATCTAGGTTAACTAGAGGGCACTTGGAAGATCTAGGTTAACTAGCGGGCACTTGGAATATCAAAGTGAACATGTGAGCCCTTTGACTATGTAGGTTAACTAGCGGGCCCTTTGACTATCTAGGTTACCTAGCGGGCACTTGGACTATATAGGTTACCTAGCGGGCACTTGGACTATGTAGGTTACCTAGTGGGCACTTGTACTTTCTAGGTTAACGAATGGGCACTTGGAATATGCAGATAACCTAACGGGCACGTGGACTGTCTAGGTTACCTAGCGGGCACTTGGACTTCTAGGTTAACGAACGGGCTCTTGGACAATGTAGGTGGCCTAGCGGGCACTTGGACTATCTAGGTTAGGTAACGGGCACTTGGACTATCTAGTTTACCTAGCGGGAACATGGACAATGTAAGTTACCTAGCAGGCACTTGGACTATCTACGTTACCTAACGGGCACTTTGACTATCTAGGTTACATAGCGGGCACTTGGACTATGTAGGTTAACTAGCGAGCACTTGGACTCTAGGTTATCTAGCGGACACTTGGACTATCTAGGTTACCTAGCGGGCCCTTGGACTATGTAGGTTAACTAGCGGGCACTTGGACTATCTAGGTTAACTAGCGGGCCCTTGGACGATGTAGGTTAACTAGCGGGCCCTTGGACTATGTAGGTTAACTAGCGGGCCCTTGGACTATGTAGGTTTACTAGCGTGCACTTGGAAGATCTAGGTAAACTAGCGGGTACTTGGACTATGTAGGTTAACTAGCGAGCCTTTGGACTATGTAGATTAAGTAGCGGCACTTGGACTATCTACGTTAACTAGCGGGCCCTTGGACTATGTATATTGCCTAGCGGGCACTTGGACTATGTATGTTCCAGAGCGGGCACTTCGACTATGTAGGTCCCCTAGCAGGCACTTGGACTATGTAGGTTCCCTAGCGGGCACTTGGACTATGTAGGTTAACTAGCGGACACTTGGACGATCTAGGTTAACTAGCAGGTACTTGGATTATGTAGGTTAACTAGCGGGCCCTTGGACTATGTAGATTAACTAGCAGCACTTGGACTATCTACGTTAACTAGCGGGCCCTTGGACTATGTAGATTGCCTAGCGGGCACTTGGACTATGTAGGTTCCCTAGCGGGCACTTGGACTCTGTATTTCCCTATGGACACTTGAACAATGTAAGTTAACTACCGGGCACTTGGACTATGTAGGATAACTAGCGGGCACTTGGACTATGTAGGTTACCTAGCGGGCACTTGGACTATGTAGGTTAACTACGGGGCACTTGCACTATCTAGGTTACCGAAAGGGCATTTGGATTATGTAGGTAACCTAGCGGGCACTTGGAGAGTCTAGGTTACCTAGCAGGCACTTGGACTTCTAGGTTAACGAACGGGCACTTGGACTATGTATGTTGCATAGCTGGCAATTAGACTATCTAGGTTAGGTAACAGGCACTTGGACTATCTAGGTTTCTTAGCGGGCACTTGGACGATCCAGGTTAACTAGCGGGCACTTGGACTATGTAGATTAACTAGCGGCACTTGGACTATCTACATTAACTAGCGGGCCCTTGGACTATGTAGATTCCCTAGCGGGCATTTGGACTATTTAGGTTACCTAGCGGGCACTTGGACTATGTAGGTTAACTTGCGGGCACTTGGACTGTCTAGGTTACCTAGTGGGCACTTGGATTATCTCGGTTAACGAATGGGCACTTGGATTATCTAGGTTAACGAACGGGCACTTGGAATATGTAGGTTACCTAGCCGCCACTTGGACTATCTAGGTTAGCTAACAGGCACTTGTACTATCTAGGTTATCTAGCTGGCACTTTGACTATGTAAGTCAACTAGCGGGCCCTTGGACTATATAGGTTAGCCAACGGGCACTTAGATTATGTAGGTTAACTAGCGGGCAATTGGACTACCTATGTTAACTAGCGGACACTTGCACTACGTAGGTTACCTAGCAGGCACTTGGACTATCTAGTTTAACTAACGGGCACTTGGACTATCTAGGAAAACTAGCATGCACTTGCACTATGTAGGTTCCTTAGCGGGCACTTGGACTATCTAGGTTGCCTCGCGGGCACTTGGACGATATGGGTTAACTAGCGTGCCCTTGGAATATCTAGGTTACGTAGCGGGCACTTGGTATATAGGTTAACTAGTGGGCCCTTGGAATATGTAGGTTAACTAGCGGGCACTTGGACAATCTAGGTTAACTAGCGGGCACTTGGAAGATCTAGGTTAACTAGCGGGCACTTGGACTATCAAAGTGAACATGTGAGCCCTTGGACTATGTAGGTTAACTAGCAGGCCCTTGGACAATCTAGGTTACCTAGCGGACACTTGGACTATATAGGTTACCTAGCGGGCACTTGGACTATCAAAGTGAACATGTGAGCCCTTGGACTATGTAGGTTACCTAGTGGGCACTTGGACTTTCTAGGTTAACGAATGGGCACTTGGAATATGCAGGTAACCTAGCGGGCACTTGGACTGTCTAGGTTACCTAGCGGGCACTTGGACTTCTAGGTTAACGAACGGGCTCTTGGACTATGTATGTTGCCTAGCGGGCACTTGGACAATCTAGGTTAGGTAACGGGCACTTGGACTATCTAGGTTACCTAGTGGGAACTTGGACAATGTAAGTTACCTAGCAGGCACTTGGACTATCTACGTTACCTAACGGGCACTTTGACTATCTAGGTTGCATAGCGGGCACTTGGACTATGTAGGTTAACTAGCGAGCACTTGGACTCTAGGTTATCTAGCGGACACTTGGACTATCTAGGTTACCTAGAGGGCCCTTGGACTATGTAGGTTAACTAGCGGGCACTTGGACTATCTAGGTTAACTAGCGGGCCCTTGGACGATGTAGGTTAACTAGCGGGCCCTTGGACTATGTAGGTTAACTAGCGGGCCCTTGGACTATGTAGGTTTGCTAGCGTGCACTTGGAAGATCTAGGTAAACTAGCGGGTACTTGGACTATGTAGGTTAACTAGCGAGCCTTTGGACTATGTAGATTAACTAGCGGCACTTGGACTATCTACGTTAACTAGCGGGCCCTTGGACTATGTATATTGCCTAGCGGGCACTTGGAGTATGTATGTTCCAGAGCGGGCACTTCGACTATGTAGGTTCCCTAGCAGGCACTTGGACTATGTAGGTTCCCTAGGGGGCACTTGGACTATGTAGGTTAAATAGCGGACACTTGGACGATCTAGGTTAACTAGTAGGTACTTGGATTATGTAGGTTAACTAGCGGGCCCTTGGACTATGTAGATTAACTAGCAGCACTTGGACTATCTACGTTAACTAGCGGGCCCTTGGACTATGTATATTGCCTAGCGGGCACTTGGAGTATGTATGTTCCAGAGCGGGCACTTCGACTATGTAGGTTCCCTAGCAGGCACTTGGACTATGTAGGTTCCCTAGGGGGCACTTGGACTATGTAGGTTAAAAGCGGACACTTGGACGATCTAGGTTAACTAGTAGGTACTTGGATTATGTAGGTTAACTAGCGGGCCCTTGGACTATGTAGATTAACTAGCAGCACTTGGACTATCTACGTTAACTAACGGGCCCTTGGACTATGTAGATTGCCTAGCGGGCACTTGGACTATGTAGGTTCCCTAGCGGGCACTTGGACTATGTATTTCCCTACGGACACTTGAACTATGTAAGTTAACTACCGGGCACTTGGACTATGTAGGTTAACTAGCGGGCACTTGGACTATCTAGGTTAACTAGCGGGCCCTTGGACGATGTAGGTTAACTACCGGGCACTTGCACTATCTAGGTTACCGAACGGGCATTTGGACTATGTAGGTAACCTAGTGGGCACTTGGAGAGTCTAGATTACCTAGCGGGCACTTGGACTTCTACGTTAACGAACGGGCACTTGGACTATGTATGTTGCATAGCGGGCAATTGGACTATCTAGGTTAGGTAACAGGCACTTGGACTATCTAGGTTTTTTAGCGGGCACTTGGACGATCTAGGTTAACTAGCGTGCACTTGGACTATCTAGGTTTTTAGCGGGTACTTGGACTATGTAGGTTAACTAGCGGGACCTTGGACTATGTAGATTCCCTAGCGGGCATTTGGACTATAGAGATACCGTAGCGGGCAATTAGATTTTGTAGGTTACCTAGTGGCACAAGAACTATCTAGGTTACCTTGCTGGCACTTGAATTATCTACGTTATAGCGGGTTCTTGGAGTATGTAGGTTACCTAGCGGGCTGTTGGACAATCTAAGTTACCAAGCGGGCACTGGGACTTTCTTGGTTAACTAACGGGCACTTGGACTATGTAGGTTCCCTAGCGGGCCCTTGGACTATGTAGGTTCCTAGCGGGCACTTGGACTATGTGGGTTCCCTAGCGGGCATTTGGACTCTCTATGTTACCTAACGGGCACTTGGACTATGTAGGTTACCTAGCGGGCACTTGGACTATGTAGGATCCCTATCGGACATTTGGACGACTTAGGTTACCTAGCGGTCACTTGGACTATCTAGGTTAACTAGCGGGCACTTGGACTATGTAGGTCAACTAGCGGGCCCTTGGACTATCTAGGTTAGCTAACTGGCACTTGAACTATGTAGGTTAACTAGTGGACACTTGCACGATCTAGGTTAACTAGCGGGCTCTTGCACTTTGTAGGTTAACTAGCGGGCCCATTGATTATGATGGTTAACTACCAGGCACTTGGACGATCTAGGTTAACTAGCGGGTACTTGGACGATCTAGGTTAACTAGCGGGCACTTGGATTATCTAGGTTACCTAGCGGGCACTTGGACTATGTAGGTTCCCTAGCGGGCATTTGGACTATATAGATAACATAGCGGGCACTTAGAATTTGTAGGTTAACTAGCGGGCACTTTGACTATGTAGGTTACCTAGCGGGCACTTGGACGATCAGGTTAACTAGCGGGTACTTGGACTATGTAGGTTATCTAGCCGGCCCTTGGACTATGTAGATTAACTAGCGGCACTTGGACTATCTACGTTAACTAGCGGTCCCTTTGACTATGTCGATTCCCTAGCGGGCATTTGGACTATATATATAACCTAGCGGGTTCTTGGAGTATGTAGGTTACCTAGCGGGCTGTTGGATTATCTAGGTTACCAAGCGGACACTTGGACTATCTAGGTTAACTAACGGGCACTGGGACTACGTAGGTTCCCTAGCGGGACCTTGGACTATGTAAATTCCCTAGCGTGCACTTGGACTTTGTGGGTTTCCTGGTGGGCATTTGAACTATCTAGGTTACCTAACGGGCACTTGGACTATGTAGGTTAACTAGAGGGCATTAAGACTATATAGGTTACCTATCGGGCACTTGGAGAATGTAAGTTAACGAGGGGGCACTAGGACTATGTAGGTTACCTAGCGGACCCTTGGACTACCTAGGTTACCTAGCGGGCATTTGGACTATGTAGGCTCCCTAGCGGTCATTTGGACTATATAGATTACCTAGCGGGCACTTAGACTTTGTAGGTTACCTAGCGGGCACTTGGACTATGTAGATTCCCTAGCTGGCACTTGAACTATCTACGTTACCTAGCGGGTACTTGGAGTATGTAGGTTACCTACCGGGCTGTTGGACTATCTAGGTTACCTAGCGGGCACTGGGACTATCTAGGTTAACTAACGGGCACTGGGACTATGTAGGTTCCCTAGCGGGACCTTGGACTATGTAAACTCCCTAGCGTGCACTTGGACTTTGTGGGTTTCCTGGTGGGCATTTGAACTATCTAGGTTACCTAACGGGCACTTGGACTATGTAGGTTAACTAGAGGGCATTAAGACTATGTAGGTTACCTATCGGGCATTTGGAGAATGTAGGTTAACGAGGGGGCACTAGGACTATGTAGGTTACCTAGCGGACCCTTGGACTACCTAGGTTACCTAGCGGGCATTTGGACTATGTAGGCTCCCTAGCGGTCATTTGGACTATATAGATTACCTAGCGGGCACTTAGACTTTGTAGGTTACCTAGCGGGCACTTGGACTATGTAGATTCCCTAGCTGGCACTTGAACTATCTACGTTACCTAGCGGGTACTTGGAGTATGTAGGTTACCTACCGGGCTGTTGGACTATCTAGGTTACCTAGCGGGCACTGGGACTATCTAGGTTAACTAACGGGCACTTGGACTATGTAGGTTCCCTAGCGGGCCCTTGGACTATGTAAGTTCCCTAGCGGGCACTTGGACTATGTGGGTTCCCTAGCGGGCATTTGGACTCTCTAGGTTACCTAGCGGGCATTTGGACTATATTGGTTACTTAGCGGGCACTTGGACTATGTAGGTTAACGAACGGGCACTTGGACTATGTAGGTAACCTAGTGGTCACTTGAACTGTCTAGGTTACCTAGCGGGCACATGGACTATGTAGGTTAACTAGCGGACACTTGGACTATCTAGGTTAACTAGCGGGCCCTTGGACGATGTAGGTTAACTAGCGGGCCCTAGGACTATGTAGGTTGACTAGCGGGCCCTTGGACTATGTAGGTTACCTAGCGGGCACTTGGACGATCTAGGTTAACAAGCAGGTACTTGGACTATGTAGGTTAACTAGCGGGCCCTTGGACTATGTAGATTAACTAGCGGCACTTGGACTATCTACATTAACTAGCGGGCCCTTGGACTATGTAGATTCCCTAGCGGGCACTTGGACTATGTATGTTCCAGAGCGGGCACTTGGACTATGTAGGTTCCCTAGCAGGCACTTGTACTATGTAGGTTCCAGAGCGGGCACTTGGACTATCTTGGTTCCCTAGCGGGCACTTGTACTATGTAGATTAATTAGCGGACACTTGGACGATCTAGGTTAACTAGCGGGTACTTGGACTATGTAGGTTAACTAGCGGGCCCTTGAACTATGTAGATTAACTAGCGGCACTTGGACTATCTACATTAACTAGCGGGCCCTTGGACTATGTAGATTCCCTAGCGGGCACGTGGACTATGTAGGTTCCCTAGCTGGCACTTGGACTCTGTATATTCCCTAGCAGGCACTTGGACTATGTATGTTCCCTACGGACACTTGAACTATGTAAGTTAATGACCGGGCACTTTGACTATGTAGGTTAACTAGCGGGCCCTTGGACTATCTAGGTTACCTAACGGGCACTTGGACTATGTAGGTTGACTATCGGACACTTGCACTATCTAGGTTACCGAACGGGCATTTGGACTATGTAAGTAAATTAGCGGGCACTTGGAGAGTCTTGGTTACCCAGCGGCCACTTGGACTTCTAGGTTAATGAACGGGCACTTGGACTATGTATGTTGCATAGCGGGCAATTGGACTATCTAGGTTAGGTAACGGGCACTAGGACTATCTAGTTTTCCTAGCGAGCACTTGGAAGATCTAGGTTAACTAGAGGACACTTGGACTATCTAGGTTAACTAGCGTGCACTTGGACTATCTAAGTTTCTTAGCGGGTACTTGGACTAGGTAGGTTAACTAGCGGGCCCTTGGACTATGTAGATTAACTAGCGGCACTTGGACTATCTACGTTAACTAGCGGGCCCTTGGACTATCTAGGTTAACTACCGGGCACTTGGACTATGTAGGCTAACTAGGGGGCCCTTGGACGATCTAGGTTAACTCGCGGGTACTTGAACTATCTAGGTTAACTAGCGGGCACTTGCGGTATCTAGGTTACCTAGCGGGCACTTGGAATATGTAGGTTAACTAGCGGACACTTGCACTATGTGGGTTACCTAGCAGGCACTTGGACTATCTAGGTTAACTAGCGTGCACTTGGACTATGTAGGTTCCTTAGCGGGCACTTGGACTATCTAGGTTGCCTAGCGGGCACTTGGACGATATAGGTTAACTAGCGTGCCCTTGGAATATCTAGGTTACGTAACGGGCATTTGGTATATAGGTTAACTAGCGGGCACTTGGTCTATAGGTTACCCAGAGGACACTTGGACTATCTAGGTTAACTAGTGGTCCCTTGGACTATGTAGGTTAACTAGCGGGCACTTGGACAATCTATGTTAACTAGCGGGCACTTGGACGATCTAGGTTAACTAGCGGGCACTTGAACTATCAAAGTGAACAAGTGAGCCCTTGGATTATGTAGGTTAACTAGCGGGCCCTTGGACTCTTTGGGTTACCTAGCAGGCACTTGGGCTATATAGGTTACCTAGCGGGCACTTGGACTATGTAGGTTCCCTAGCGGGCCCTTGGACTATGTAAGTTCCCTAGGGGGCACTTGGACTATGTGGGTTCCCTAGCGGGCATTTGGACAATCTAGGTTAACTAGCGAGCACTTGGACTATCTAGGTTAACTTGCGGGCATTTGGACTATTAGGACCCCTAGCGGGCATTTGGACTATATTGGTTACCTAGCGGGCACTTGGAATATGTAGGTTAACGAACGGGCACTTGGACTATGTAGGTAACCTAGTGGTCACTTGAACTGTCTAGGTTACCTAGCGGGCACTTGGACTATGTAGATTAACTAGAGGGTACTTGGACTATGTAGGTTAACTAGCGGGCCCTTGGACTATGTAGATTAACTAGTGGCACTTGGACTATCTACGTTAACTAGCGGGCCCTTGGACTATGTAGATTCCCTAGCGGGCACTTGGACTACGTATGTTCCAGAACGGGTACTTGGACTATCTAGGTTCCCTAGCGGGCACTTGTACAATGTAGGTTAATTAGCGGACACTTGGACGATCTAGGTTAACTAGCGGGTACTTGGACTATGTAGGTTAAATAGCGGGCCCTTGAAATATGTAGATTAACTAGCGGCACTTGGACTATCTACATTAACTAGCGGGCCCTTGGATTATGTAGATTCCCTAGCGGGCACGTGGACTATGTAGGTTCCCTAGCTGGCACTTGGACTCTGTATGTTCCCTAGCGGGCACTTGGACTATGTATGTTCCCTACGGACACTTGAACTATGTAAGTTAATGACCGGGCACTTTGACTATGTAGGTTAACTAGAGGGCCCTTGGACTATCTAGGTTACCTAGCGGGCACTTGGACTATGTAGGTTAACTACCGGACACTTGCACTATCTAGGTTACCGAACGGGCATTTGGTCTATGTAGGTAACCTAGCGGGCACTTGGAGGGTCTAGGTTACCTAGCGGGCACTTACTTCTAGGTTAACGAAAGGGCACTTGGACTATGTATGTTGCATAGTGGGCAATTGCACTATATAAGTTAGGTAAAGGGCACTTGGACTATCTAGGTTTCTTAGTGGGCATTTGGAAGATCTAGGTTAACTAGAGGGCACTTGGACTATCTAGGTTAACTAGCGTGCACTTGGACTATCTAAGTTTCTTAGCGGGTACTTGGACTATGTAGGTTAACTAGCGGGCCCTTGGACTATGTAGATTAACTAGTGGCACTTGTACTATCTACCTTAAGTAGCGGGCCCTTGGACTATCTAGATGAACTACCGGGCACTTGGACTATGTAGGCTAACTAGGGGGCCCTTGGACAATCTAGGTTGCCTAGCGGGTACATGAACTATCTAGGTTAACAAGCGGGCACTTGCAGTATCTAGGTTACCTAGCGGGAACTTGGACTATGTAGGTTAACTAGCGGGCACTTGGACTATCTAGGTTAACTAGCGTGCACTTGGACTATGTAGGTTCCTTAGCGTGAACTTGGACTATGTAGGTTCCTTAGCGGGCACTTGGACTATCTAGGTTGCCTAGCGGGCACTTGGATGATATAGGTTAACTAGCGTGCCCTTGGAATATCTAGGTTACGTAACGGGCACTTGGTATATAGGTTAACTAGCGGGCACTTGGACTATGTAGGTTAACTAAAGGACACTTGGACTATCTAGGTTAACTAGTGGGCCCTTGGACTATGTAGGTTAACTAGCGGGCACTTGGACAATCTAGGTTAACTAGCGGGCCCTTGGACGATCTAGGTTAACTAGCGGGCACTTCAACTATCAAAGTGAACAAGTGAGCCCTTGGATTATGTAGGTTAACTAGCGGGCCCTTGGACTATGTAGGTTCCCTAGCCGGCCCTTGGACTATGTAGATTAACTAGCGGCACTTGGACTATCTACGTTAACTAGCGGTCCCTTTGACTATGTCGATTCCCTAGCGGGCATTTGGACTATATAGATAACCTAGCGGGCACTTAGACTTTGTAGGTTACCTAGCGGGCACTTGGACTATCTAGGTTACCTCGCTGGCACATGAAATATCTATGTTACCTAGCGGGTTCTTGGAGTATGTAGGTTACCTACCGGGCTGTTGGACTATCTAGGTTACCAAGCGGACACTTGGACTATCTAGGTTAACTAACGGGCACTGGGACTATGTAGGTTCCCTAGCGGGACCTTGGACTATGTAAATTCCCTAGCGTGCACTTGGACTTTGTGGGTTTCCTGGTGGGCATTTGAACTATCTAGGTTACCTAACGGGCACTTGGACTATGTAGGTTAACTAGAGGGCATTAAGACTATGTAGGTTACCTATCGGGCACTTGGAGAATGTAGGTTAACGAGGGGGCACTAGGACTATGTAGGTTACCTAGCGGACCCTTGGACTACCTAGGTTACCTAGCGGGCATTTGGACTATGTAGGCTCCCTAGCGGTCATTTGGACTATATAGATTACCTAGCGGGCACTTAGACTTTGTAGGTTACCTAGCGGGCACTTGGACTATGTAGATTCCCTAGCTGGCACTTGAACTATCTACGTTACCTAGCGGGTACTTGGAGTATGTAGGTTACCTACCGGGCTGTTGGACTATCTAGGTTACCTAGCGGGCACTGGGACTATCTAGGTTAACTAACGGGCACTTGGACTATGTAGGTTCCCTAGCGGGCCCTTGGACTATGTAAGTTCCCTAGCGGGCACTTGGACTATGTGGGTTCCCTAGCGGGCATTTGGACTCTCTAGGTTACCTAGCGGGCATTTGGACTATATTGGTTACTTAGCGGGCACTTGGACTATGTAGGTTAACGAACGGGCACTTGGACTATGTAGGTAACCTAGTGGTCACTTGAACTGTCTAGGTTACCTAGCGGGCACATGGACTATGTAGGTTAACTAGCGGACACTTGGACTATCTAGGTTAACTAGCGGGCCCTTGGACGATGTAGGTTAACTAGCGGGCCCTAGGACTATGTAGGTTGACTAGCGGGCCCTTGGACTATGTAGGTTACCTAGCGGGCACTTGGACGATCTAGGTTAACAAGCAGGTACTTGGACTATGTAGGTTAACTAGCCGGCCCTTGGACTATGTAGATTAACTAGCGGCACTTGGACTATCTACATTAACTAGCGGGCCCTTGGACTATGTAGATTCCCTAGCGGGCACTTGGACTATGTATGTTCCAGAGCGGGCACTTGGACTATGTAGGTTCCCTAGCAGGCACTTGTACTATGTAGGTTCCAGAGCGGGCACTTGGACTATCTTGGTTCCCTAGCGGGCACTTGTACTATGTAGATTAATTAGCGGACACTTGGACGATCTAGGTTAACTAGCGGGTACTTGGACTATGTAGGTTAACTAGCGGGCCCTTGAACTATGTAGATTAACTAGCGGCACTTGGACTATCTACATTAACTAGCGGGCCCTTGGACTATGTAGATTCCCTAGCGGGCACGTGGACTATGTAGGTTCCCTAGCTGGCACTTGGACTCTGTATATTCCCTAGCAGGCACTTGGACTATGTATGTTCCCTACGGACACTTGAACTATGTAAGTTAATGACCGGGCACTTTGACTATGTAGGTTAACTAGCGGGCCCTTGGACTATCTAGGTTACCTAACGGGCACTTGGACTATGTAGGTTGACTATCGGACACTTGCACTATCTAGGTTACCGAACGGGCATTTGGACTATGTAAGTAAATTAGCGGGCACTTGGAGAGTCTTGGTTACCCAGCGGCCACTTGGACTTCTAGGTTAACGAACGGGCACTTGGACTATGTATGTTGCATAGCGGGCAATTGGACTATCTAGGTTAGGTAACGGGCACTAGGACTATCTAGGTTTCTTAGCGAGCACTTGGAAGATCTAGGTTAACTAGAGGACACTTGGACTATCTAGGTTAACTAGCGTGCACTTGGACTATCTAAGTTTCTTAGCGGGTACTTGGACTAGGTAGGTTAACTAGCGGGCCCTTGGACTATGTAGATTAACTAGCGGCACTTGGACTATCTGCGTTAACTAGCGGGCCCTTGGACTATCTAGATTAACTACCGGGCACTTGGACTATGTAGGCTAACTAGGGGGCCCTTGGACGATCTAGGTTACCTCGCGGGTACTTGAACTATCTAGGTTAACTAGCGGGCACTTGCGGTATCTAGGTTACCTAGCGGGCACTTGGAATATGTAGGTTAACTAGCGGACACTTGCACTATGTGGGTTACCTAGCAGGCACTTGGACTATCTAGGTTAACTAGCGTGCACTTGGACTATGTAGGTTCCTTAGCGGGCACTTGGACTATCTAGGTTGCCTAGCGGGCACTTGGACGATATAGGTTAACTAGCGTGCCCTTGGAATATCTAGGTTACGTAACGGGCACTTGGTATATAGGTTAACTAGCGGGCACTTGGTCTATAGGTTACCCAGAGGACACTTGGACTATCTAGGTTAACTAGTGGTCCCTTGGACTATGTAGGTTAACTAGCGGGCACTTGGACAATCTATGTTAACTAGCGGGCACTTGGACGATCTAGGTTAACTAGCGGGCACTTGAACTATCAAAGTGAACAAGTGAGCCCTTGAATTATGTAGGTTAACTAGCGGGCCCTTGGACTCTTTGGGTTACCTAGCAGGCACTTGGGCTGTATAGGTTACCTAGCGGGCACTTGGACTATGTAGGTTCCCTAGCGGGCCCTTGGACTATGTAAGTTCCCTAGGGGGCACTTGGACTATGTGGGTTCCCTAGCGGGCATTTGGACAATCTAGGTTAACTAGCGAGCACTTGGACTATCTAGGTTAACTTGCGGGCATTTGGACTATTAGGGCCCCTAGCGGGCATTTGGACTATATTGGTTACCTAGCGGGCACTTGGAATATGTAGGTTAACGAACGGGCACTTGGACTATGTAGGTAACCTAGTGGTCACTTGAACTGTCTAGGTTACCTAGCGGGCACTTGGACTATGTAGATTAACTAGAGGGTACTTGGACTATGTAGGTTAACTAGCGGGCCCTTGGACTATGTAGATTAACTAGTGGCACTTGGACTATCTACGTTAACTAGTGGGCCCTTGGACTATGTAGATTCCCTAGCGGGCACTTGGACTACGTATGTTCCAGAACGGGTACTTGGACTATCTAGGTTCCCTAGCGGGCACTTGTACAATGTAGGTTAATTAGCGGACACTTGGACGATCTAGGTTAACTAGCGGGTACTTGGACTATGTAGGTTAAATAGCGGGCCCTTGAAATATGTAGATTAACTAGCGGCACTTGGACTATCTACATTAACTAGCGGGCCCTTGGATTATGTAGATTCCCTAGCGGGCACGTGGACTATGTAGGTTCCCTAGCTGGCACTTGGACTCTGTATGTTCCCTAGCGGGCACTTGGACTATGTATGTTCCCTACGGACACTTGAACTATGTAAGTTAATGACCGGGCACTTTGACTATGTAGGTTAACTAGAGGGCCCTTGGACTATCTAGGTTACCTAGCGGGCACTTGGACTATGTAGGTTAACTACCGGACACTTGCACTATCTAGGTTACCGAACGGGCATTTGGTCTATGTAGGTAACCTAGCGGGCACTTGGAGAGTCTAGGTTACCTAGCGTGCACTTAATTCTAGGTTAACGAAAGGGCACTTGGACTATGTATGTTGCATAGTGGGCAATTGCACTATATAAGTTATGTAAAGGGCACTTGGACTATCTAGGTTTCTTAGTGGGCATTTGGAAGATCTAGGTTAACTAGAGGGCACTTGGACTATCTAGGTTAACTAGCGTGCACTTGGACTATCTAAGTTTCTTAGCGGGTACTTGGACTATGTAGGTTAACTAGCGGGCCCTTGGACTATGTAGATTAACTAGTGGCACTTGTACTATCTACCTTAAGTAGCGGGCCCTTGGACTATCTAGATGAACTACCGGGCACTTGGACTATGTAGGCTAACTAGGGGGCCCTTGGACAATCTAGGTTGCCTAGCGGGTACATGAACTATCTAGGTTAACAAGCGGGCACTTGCAGTATCTAGGTTACCTAGCGGGAACTTGGACTATGTAGGTTAACTAGCGGGCACTTGGACTATCTAGGTTAACTAGCGTGCACTTGGACTATGTAGGTTCCTTAGCGTGAACTAGGACTATGTAGGTTCCTTAGCGGGCACTTGGACTATCTAGGTTGCCTAGCGGGCACTTGGACGATATAGGTTAACTAGCGTGCCCTTGGAATATCTAGGTTACGTAACGGGCACTTGGTATATAGGTTAACTAGCGGGCACTTGGACTATGTAAGTTAACTAAAGGACACTTGGACTATCTAGGTTAACTAGTGGGCCCTTGGACTATGTAGGTTAACTAGCGGGCACTTGGACAATCTAGGTTAACTAGCGGGCACTTGGACGATCTAGGTTAACTAGCGGGCACTTGAACTATCAAAGTGAACAAGTGAGCCCTTGGACTATGTTGGTTAACTAGCGGGCACTTGGGCTATATAGTTTACCTAGCGGGCACTTGCACTATGTAGGTTACCTAGTGGGCACTTGGATTATCTAGGTTTACGAACGGGCACTTGGAATATGCAGGTAACCTAGCGGGCACTTGGACCGTCTAGGTTACCTAGCGGGCACTTGGACTTCTAGGTTAACGAACGGGCTCTTGGACTATGTAAGTTGCCTACCGGGCACTTGGACTATCTAGGTTAGGTAACGGGCACTTGGACAATCTAGGTTACCTAACGGGCACTTTGACTATCTAGGTTACATAGCGTGCACTTGGACTATGTAGGTTAACTAGCGAGTGCTTGGACTCTAGGTTACCTAGCGGGCACTTGAACTATCTAGTTTACCTAGCGGGCCCTTGGACTATGTAGGTTTCCTAGCAGGCACTTTGACTATCTAGGTTAACGAACGGGCACTTGGACTACATAGGTAACCTAGCGGGCACTTGGACAGTCTAGGTTACCTAGCGGGCACTTGGACTATCTAGGTTAACTAACAGGCACTAGGACGATGTAGGTTACCTAGCGGGCACTTGGACTATGTAGGATCCCTATCGGACATTTGGACTACTTAGGTTTCCTAGCGGGCACTTGGACTATCTAGGTTAACTAGCGGGCACTTGGACTATCTAGGTCAACTAGTGGGCCCTTGTACTATGTAGGTTAACTAGCGAGCACTAGGAATATCTAGGTTAACTAGCGGACCTTGGACTATGTAGGTTAACTAGCGGGCCCTTGGACTATGTAGGTTTACTAGTGGGCACTTGGATGATCTAGGTTAACAAGAGGGCACTTGGACTATCTAGGTTAACTAGCGGGCACTTGGATGATCATTGTTAACTAGCGGGCACTTGGACTATCTAGGTTAGCTAACGGGCAAATGGACTAAGTACGTCCCCTAATGGGCACATGGACTCTAGGTTAACAAACGGGCACTAGGACTATCTAGGTTAACTAGCGGACCCTTAGACTATCTAGGTTACCTAGCTGGCACTTGGACTATGAAGATACCCTAGCGGGCACTTGGACTATGTACGTCAACTAGCGGGCCCTTGGACTATCTAGGTTAGCTAACTGGCACGTGGACTATGTAGGTAAACTAGCGGACACTTGCACGATCTAGGTTAACTAGCGGGCTCTTGCACTATGTAGGTTAACTAGCGGGCACTTGGACTATCTAGGTTACGTAGCGGGCACTTGGACTATGTACGTTCCCTAGTGGGCACTTGGACTATCTACCTTACCTAGCGGGCACTTGGGCTATGTACGTTACCTAGCGGCCACTTGGACTATTTACGTTTTCTAGCGGGTACTTGGACTATCTATGTTAACTAGCGGGCACTTGGACTATGTAGGTTCCCTATGGGGCACTTGGACTAGGTAGGTTCCCTAGCGGGCACTTGAACTATCTCGGTTACCTAGCGGGCCCTTGGACTATGTAAGTTTCCTAGCAGGCACTTGGACTATCTAGGTTAACGAACGGGCACTTGGACTACATAGGTAACCTAGCGGGCACTTGGACAGTCTAGGTTACCTAGCGGGCACTTGGACTATCTAGGTTAACTAACAGGCACTTGGACGATGTAGTTTACCTAGCGGGCACTTGGACTATTTAAGTTAACTAGCGGGCACTTGGACTATCTAGGTCAACTAGTGGGCCCTTGCACTATGTAGGTTAACTAGCGAGCACTTGGACTATCTAGGTTAACTAGCGGACCTTGGACTATGTAGGTTAACTAGCGGGCCCTTGGATTATGTAAGTTTACTAGCGGGCACTTGGACGATCTAGGTTAACAAGAGGGCACTTGGACTATCTAGGTTAACTAGCGGGCACTTGGATGATCTTTTTTAACCTACGGGCACTTGGACTATCTAGGTTAGCTAACGGGCACATGGACTAAGTACGTCCCCTAGTAGGCACATGGACTCTAGGTTAACAAACGGGCACTAGGACTATCTAGGTTAACTAGCGGGCCCTTGGACTATCTAGGGTACCTAGCTGGCACGTGGACTATGAGGTACCCTAGCGGGCACTTGGACTATGTAGGTCAACTAGCGGGCCCTTGGACTATCTAGGTTAGCTAACTGGCACGTGGACTATGTAGCTAAACTAGCGGACACTTACACGATCTAGGTTAACTAGCTGGCTCTTGCACTATGTAGGTTAACTAGCGGGCACTTGGAATATCTAGGTTAACTAGCGGGCACTTGGACTATGTACGTTCCCTAGTGGGCACTTGGACTATCTACCTTACCTAGCGGGCACTTGGACTATGTACGTTTCCTAGCGGGTACTTGGACTATCTATGTTAACTAGCGGGCACTTGGACTATGTAGGTTCCCTATGGGGCACTTGGACTAGGTAGGTTCCCTAGCGGGCACTTGGTCTATCTAGGTTAACTAGCGGGCACTTGGACTATCTAGGTTAACTAGTGAGCACTTGGACTATCTAGGATAACTAGCGGGCACTTGGACTATGTAGGTCACCTAGTGGTCTCTTGAACTGTCTAGGTTACCTAGCGGGCACTTGGACTATCTAGGTTAACTAGCGGGCCCTTGGACGATGTAGGTTAACTAGCGGGCCCTTGGACGATCTAGGTTAACTAGCGGGTATTTGGATTATGTAGGTTAACTAACGGGCCCTTGGACTATGTAGATTAACTAGCGGAACTTGGACTATCTACGTTAACTAGTGGGCCCTTGGACTATGTAGATTCCCTAGCGGGCCCTTGGACTATGTAGGTTAACTAGCGGGCACTTGGACTACGTAGGTTAACTAGCGGACACTTGGACGATCTAGGTTAACTAGCGGGTACTTGGACTATGTAAGTTAACTAGCAGGCCCTTGGACTATGTAGATTAACTAGCAGCACTTGGACTATCTACATTAACCAGCGGGCCCTTGGACTATGTAGATTCCCTAGCGGGCACTTGGACTACGTAGGTTCCCTAGAGGGCACTTGGACTATGTAGGCTCCCTAGCGGGCACTTGGACTATGAATGTTCCCTACGGACACTTGAACTATGTAAGTTAACTACCGGACACTTTGACTATGTATTTTAACTAGCGGGCCCTTGGACTACTTAGGTTAACTAGCAGACACTTGCACTATGTAGGTTACCTAGCGGGCACTTGGACTATCTAGGTTACCTAACGGGCACTTGGACTATGTAGGTTCCCCAGCGGGCACTTGGATTATATAGGTTCCCTATTGGGCCCTTGGACTATGTAGGTTAACTAGCAGGCACTTGGACTATCTAGGTTAACGAACGGGCACTTGGACTATGTAGGTAACCTAGCGGGCACTTGGACAGTCTAGGTTACCAAGCGGGCACTTGGACTATCTAGGTTAAATAACAGGCACTTGGACGATGTAGGTTACCTAGCGGGCACTTGGACTATGTAGGATCCCTATCGGACATTTGGACTACTTAGGTTTCCTAGCGGGCACTTGGACTATCTAGGTTAACTAGCGGGCACTTGGACTATCTAGGTCAACTAGTGGGCCCTTGTACTATGTAGGTTAACTAGCGAGCACTTGGACTATCTAGGTTAACTAGCGGACCTTGGAATATGCAGGTTAACTAGCAGGCCCTTGGACTATGTAGGTTTACTAGCGGGCACTTGGACGATCTAGGTTAACAAGAGGGCACTTGGACTATCTAGGTTAACTAGCGGGCACTTGGATGATCATTGTTAACTAGCGGGCACTTGGACTATCTAGGTTAGCTAACGGGCACATGGACTAAGTACGTCCCCTAGTGGGCACATGGACTCTAGGTTAACAAACGGGCACTAGGACTATCTAGGTTAACTAGCGGACCCTTGGACTATCTAGGTTACCTAGCTGGCACTTGGACTATGAAGATACCCTAGCGGGCACTTGGACTATGTAGGTCAACTAGCGGGCCCTTGGACTATCTAGGTTAGCTAACTGGCACGTGGACTATGTAGGTAAACTAGCGGACACTTGCACGATCTAGGTTAACTAGCGGGCTCTTGCACTATGTAGGTTAACTAGCGGGCACTTGGACTATCTAGGTTACGTAGCGGGCACTTGGACTATGTACGTTCCCTAGTGGGCACTTGGACTATCTACCTTACCTAGCGGGCACTTGGACTATGTACGTTACCTAGCGGCCACTTGGACTATGTACGTTTCCTAGCGGGTACTTGGACTATCTATGTTAACTAGCGGGCACTTGGACTATGTAGGTTCCCTATGGGGCACTTGGACTAGGTAGGTTCCCTAGCGGGCACTTGGTCTATCTAGGTTAACTAGCGGGCACTTGGACTATCTAGGTTAACTAGTGAGCACTTGGACTATCTAGGATAACTAGCGGGCACTTGGACTATGTAGGTAACCTAGTGGTCACTTGAACTGTCTAGGTTACCTAGCGGGCACTTGGACTATCTAGGTTAACTAGCGGGCCCTTGGACGATGTAGGTTAACTAGCGGGTATTTGGACTATGTAGGTTAACTAACGGGCCCTTGGACTATGTAGATTAACTAGTGGCACTTGGACTATCTACGTTAACTAGCGGGCCCTTGGATTATGTAGATTCCCTAGCGGGCACTTGGACTATGTATGTTCCCTAGCGGGCACTTGGACTATGTAGGTTAACTAGCAGACACTTGGACAATCTAGGTCAACTAGCGGGTACTTGGACTATGTAGATTAACTAGGAGGCCCTTGGACTATCTAGGTTACCTAGCGGGCACTTAGACTATGTAGGTTAACTACCGGACACTTGCACTATATAGGTTACCGAACGGGCATTTGGACTATGTAGGTAACCTAGTGGGCACTTGGATTATCTAGGTTTACGAACGGGCACTTGGAATATGCAGGTAAACTAGCGGGCACTTGGACTGTCTAGGCTACCTTGCGGACACTTGGACTTCTAGGTTAACGAACGGGCTCTTGGACTATGTAGGTTGCCTAGCGGGCACTTGGACTATCTAGGTTAGGTAACGGGCACTTGGACTATCTAGGTTACCTAACGGGCACTTTGACTATCTAGGTTACATAGCGTGCACTTGGACTATGTAGGTTAACTAGCGAGCACTTGGACTCTAGGTTACCTAGCGGGCACTTGAACTATCTCGGTTACCTAGCGGGCCCTTGGACTATGTAAGTTTCCTAGCAGGCACTTGGACTATCTAGGTTAACGAACGGGCACTTGGACTACATAGGTAACCTAGCGGGCACTTGGACAGTCTAGGTTACCTAGCGGGCACTTGGACTATCTAGGTTAACTAACAGGCACTTGGACGATGTAGTTTACCTAGCGGGCACTTGGACTATTTAAGTTAACTAGCGGGCACTTGGACTATCTAGGTCAACTAGTGGGCCCTTGCACTATGTAGGTTAACTAGCGAGCACTTGGACTATCTAGGTTAACTAGCGGACCTTGGACTATGTAGGTTAACTAGCGGGCCCTTGGATTATGTAAGTTTACTAGCGGGCACTTGGACGATCTAGGTTAACAAGAGGGCACTTGGACTATCTAGGTTAACTAGCGGGCACTTGGATGATCTTTTTTAACCTACGGGCACTTGGACTATCTAGGTTAGCTAACGGGCACATGGACTAAGTACGTCCCCTAGTAGGCACATGGACTCTAGGTTAACAAACGGGCACTAGGACTATCTAGGTTAACTAGCGGGCCCTTGGACTATCTAGGGTACCTAGCTGGCACGTGGACTATGAGGTACCCTAGCGGGCACTTGGACTATGTAGGTCAACTAGCGGGCCCTTGGACTATCTAGGTTAGCTAACTGGCACGTGGACTATGTAGCTAAACTAGCGGACACTTACACGATCTAGGTTAACTAGCTGGCTCTTGCACTATGTAGGTTAACTAGCGGGCACTTGGAATATCTAGGTTAACTAGCGGGCACTTGGACTATGTACGTTCCCTAGTGGGCACTTGGACTATCTACCTTACCTAGCGGGCACTTGGACTATGTACGTTTCCTAGCGGGTACTTGGACTATCTATGTTAACTAGCGGGCACTTGGACTATGTAGGTTCCCTATGGGGCACTTGGACTAGGTAGGTTCCCTAGCGGGCACTTGGTCTATCTAGGTTAACTAGCGGGCACTTGGACTATCTAGGTTAACTAGTGAGCACTTGGACTATCTAGGATAACTAGCGGGCACTTGGACTATGTAGGTCACCTAGTGGTCTCTTGAACTGTCTAGGTTACCTAGCGGGCACTTGGACTATCTAGGTTAACTAGCGGGCCCTTGGACGGTGTAGGTTAACTAGCGGGCCCTTGGACGATCTAGGTTAACTAGCGGGTATTTGGATTATGTAGGTTAACTAACGGGCCCTTGGACTATGTAGATTAACTAGCGGAACTTGGACTATCTACGTTAACTAGTGGGCCCTTGGACTATGTAGATTCCCTAGCGGGCCCTTGGACTATGTAGGTTAACTAGCGGGCACTTGGACTACGTAGGTTAACTAGCGGACACTTGGACGATCTAGGTTAACTAGCGGGTACTTGGACTATGTAAGTTAACTAGCAGGCCCTTGGACTATGTAGATTAACTAGCAGCACTTGGACTATCTACATTAACCAGCGGGCCCTTGGACTATGTAGATTCCCTAGCGGGCACTTGGACTACGTAGGTTCCCTAGAGGGCACTTGGACTATGTAGGCTCCCTAGCGGGCACTTGGACTATGAATGTTCCCTACGGACACTTGAACTATGTAAGTTAACTACCGGACACTTTGACTATGTATTTTAACTAGCGGGCCCTTGGACTACTTAGGTTAACTAGCAGACACTTGCACTATGTAGGTTACCTAGCGGGCACTTGGACTATCTAGGTTACCTAACGGGCACTTGGACTATGTAGGTTCCCTAGCGGGCACTTGGATTATATAGGTTCCCTATTGGGCACTTGGACTATGTAGGTTAACTAGCGGGCATTTGGACTATGTAGGTTACCTAGCGGGCACTTGGACTATGTAGGTTGCCTATCGGGCACTTGGAGAATGTAGGTTAACTAGGGGGCACTAGGACCATGTAGGTTACCTAGCGGACCCTTGGACTATCTAGGTTACTTAGGGGGAACCTGGACTATGTAGGTTAACTAGTGGGCACTTGGACTATCTAGGTTACCTAGCGGGCACTTGGACTATGTACGTTCCCTAGCGGGCACTTGGACTATGTACGTTACCTAGCGGGCACTTGGACTATGTAGGTTCCCTAGCGGGCATTTAGACTATCTGGGTTACCTAACGGGCACTTGGACTATGTAGGTTCCCTAGCGGGCACTTGGATTATGTAGGTTCCCTATCGGGCACTTGGACTATGTAGGTTAACTAGCGGGCATTTGGACTATGTAGGTTACCTAGCGGGCACTTGGACTATGTAGGTTACCTAGCTGGCACTTGGACTATATAGGTTCCCTATCGGGCATTTGGACTATGTATGTTACCTAGCGGGCCCTTGGACTATCTAGGTTACCTAGGGGGAACCTGGACTATGTAGGTTAACTAGTGGGCACTTGGACTATCTAGGTTACCTTGCAGGCACTTAGACTATGTAGGTTAACTAGCGGGCACGTGGACTATGTACATTTCCTAGCGGGCACTTGGACTATCTACGTTACCTAGCGGGCACCTGGACTATGTACGTTACCTAGCGGGCACCTGGACTATGTACGTTTCCTAGCGGGTACTTGGACTAGATAGGTTCCCTAGCGGGCACTTGGCCTATTTAGGTTAACGAACGGGCACTTGGACTATGTAGGTTAACTAGCGGACACTTCGAATATCTAGGTTAGCTAACGGGCAATTGGACTATCTAGGTTACCTAGTGGGCACTTGGACTATGTAGGTTCCCTAGCGGGCACTTGGACTATGTAGGTTCCCAGCAGGCACTTTGACTATCTAGGTTAACGAATGGGCACTTGGACTATGTAGGTTGCCTAGCGAACACTTGGACTATCTAGGTTAACTAGCGGGCATTTGGACTATTAGGGCCCCTAGCGGGCATTTGGAGTGGGCCCTTGGAATATGTAGGTTAACTAGCGGGCACTTGGACAATCTAGGTTAACTAGCGGGCACTTGGACGATCTAGGTTAACTAGCGGGCACTTGAACTATCAAAGTGAACAAGAGAGCCCTCGGACTATGTTGGTTAACTAGCGGGCCCTTGGACTATCTGGGTTACCTAGCGGGCACTTGGACTATGTAGGTTACCTAGTGGGCACTTGGATTATCTAGGTTAACGAACGGGCACTTGGAATATGCAGGTAACCTAGCGGGCACTTGGACTGTCTAGGTTACCTAGCGGACACTTGGACTTCTAGGTTAACGAACGGGCTCTTGGACTATGTAGGTTGCCTAGCGGGCACTTGGACTATCTAGGTTAGGTAACAGGCACTTGGACTATCTAGGTTACCTAACGGGCATTTTGACTCTCTAGGTTACATAGCGTGCACTTGGACTATGTAGGTTAACTACCGAGCACTTGGACTCTAGTTACCTAGCGGGCACTTGAACTATCTAGGTTACCTAGCGGGCCCTTGGACTATGTAGGTTTCCTAGCAGGCACTTGGACTATCTAGGTTAACGAACGGGCACTTGGACTACGTAGGTAACCTAGCGGGCACTTGGACAGTCTAGGTTACCTAGCGGGCACTTGTTCTATCTAGGTTAACTAACAGGCACTTGGACGATGTAGGTTACCTAGCGGTCATTTGGACTATGTAGGATCCCTATCGGACATTTGGACTACTTAGGTTTCCTAGCGGGCACTTGGACTATCTAGGTTAACTAGCGGGCACTTGGACTATCTATGTCAACTAGTGGGCCCTTGTACTGTGTAGGTTAACTAGCGAGCACTTGGACTATCTAGGTTTACTAGCAGACCTTGGAATATGTAGGTTAACTAGCGGGCCCCTGGACTATTTAGATTTACTAGCGGGCACTTGGACGATCTAGGTTAACTAGAGGGCACTTGGACTATCTAGGTTAACTAGCGGGCACTTGGATGATCATTGTTAACTAGCGGGCACTTGGACTATCTAGGTTAGCTAACGGGCACATGGACTAAGTACGTCCCCAAGTGGGCACTTGGAATATCTAGGTTAACTAACGGTCACTAGGACTATCTTGGTTAACTAGCGGGCACTTGGACTATGTAGGTTACCTAGCTGGCACTTGGACTATGAAGGTTCCCTAGCAGGCACTTGGACTATGTAGGTCAACTAACGGGCCCTTGGACTATCTAGGTTAGCAAACTGGCACGTGGACTATGTAGGTTAACTAGCGGACACTTGCACGATCTAGGTTAACTAGCGGGCTCTTGGACGATATAGGTTAACTAGCGGGCACTTGGATTATCTAGGTTAGCTAGCGGGCTCTTGCACTATGTAGGTTAACTAGCGGGCCCATTGACTATTTAGGTTAACTAGCGGGCACTTGGACGATCTATGTTACCTTGGGGGAACTTTGACTATGTAGGTTAACTAGTGGGCACTTGGACTATCTAGGTTACCTAGCAGGCACATGGACTATGTAGGTTAACTAGCGGGCACTTGGAATATCTAGGTTACGTAGAGGGCACTTGGACGATGTACGTTCCCTAGCGGGCACTTGGACTATCTACCTTACCTAGCGGGCACTTGGACTATCTAGGTTAACTAGCGAGCACTTGGACTATCTAGGTTAACTAGCGGGCATTTGGACTATTAGGGCCCCTAGCGGGCATTTGGACTATATTGTTTGCCTAGCAGTCACTTGGACTATGTAGGTTAACGAACGGGCACTTGGAATATGCAAGTAACCTAGCGGGCACTTGGACTATCTAGGTTACCTAGCGGGCACTTGGACTATGTACGTTCCCTAACGGGCACTTGGACTATCTACGTTAGCTAGCGGGCACTTGGACTATGTATGTTACCTAGCGGGCACTTGGACTATGTAGGTTCCCTAGAGGGCACTTGGACTCTGTGGGTTCCCTAGCGGGCATTTAGACTATCTAGGTTACCTAACGGGCACTTGGACTATGTAGGTTCCCAAGCGGGCACTTGGATTATGTAGGTTCCCTATCGGGCACTTGGACTATGTAGGTTAACTAGTGGGCATTTGGACTATGTAGGTTACCTAGCGGGCACTTGGACTATGTAGGTTACCTAGGGGGCACTTGGACTATATAGGTTCCCTATCGGGCCTTTGGACTATGTAGGTTACCTAGCGGACCCTTGGACTATCTAGGTTACCTAGGGGGAACCTGGACTATGTAGGTTAACTAGTGGGCACTTGGACTATCTAGGTTACCTAGCAGGCACTTGGACTATGTAGGTTAACTAGCGGGCACTTGGACTATGTACGTTTCCTAGCGGGCACTTGGATTATCTACGTTACCTAGCGGGCACTTGGACTATGTACGTTACCTAGCGGGCACTTGGACTATGTACGTTTCCTAGCGGGTACTTGGACTAGATAGGTTCCCTAGCGGGCACTTGGTCTATCTAGGTTAACTAGCGGACACTTGGACTATCTAGGTTAACTAGCGAGCACTTGGACTATCTAGGTTAACTAGCGGGCACTTGGACGATCTAGGTTAACTAGAGGGCACTTGAACTATCAAAGTGAACAAGTGAGCCCTCGGACTATGCTGGTTAACTAGCGGGCCCTTGGACTATCTGGGTTATCTAGCGGGCACTTGGGCTATATAGGTTACCTAACGGGCACTTGGACTATGTAGGTTACCTAGTGGGCACTTGGATTATCTAGGTTAACGAACGGGCACTTGGAATATGCAGGTAACCTAGCGGGCACTTGGACTGTCTAGGTTACCTAGCGGACACTTGGACTTCTAGGTTAACGAACGGGCTCTTGGACTATGTAGGTTGCCTATCGGGCACTTGGACTATCTAGGTTAGGTAACGGGCACTTGGACTATCTAGGTTACCTAACGGGCACTTTGACTATCTAGGTTACATAACGTGCACTTGGACTATGTAGGTTAACTACCGAGCACTTGGACTCTAGTTACCTAGCGGGCACTTAAACTATCTAGGTTACCTAGCGGGCCCTTGGACTATGTAGGTTTCCTAGCAGGCACTTGGACTATCTAGGTTAACGAACGGGCACTTGGACTATGTAGGTAACCTAGCGGGCACTTGGACAGTCTAGGTTACCAAGCGGGCACTTGGACTATCTAGGTTAAATAACAGGCACTTGGACGATGTAGGTTACCTAGCGGGCACTTGGACTATGTAGGATCCCTATCGGACATTTGGACTACTTAGGTTTCCTAGCGGGCACTTGGACTATCTAGGTTAACTAGCGGGCACTTGGACTATCTAGGTCAACTAGTGGGCCCTTGTACTATGTAGGTTAACTAGCGAGCACTTGGACTATCTAGGTTAACTAGCGGACCTTGGAATATGCAGGTTAACTAGCAGGCCCTTGGACTATGTAGGTTTACTAGCGGGCACTTGGACGATCTAGGTTAACAAGAGGGCACTTGGACTATCTAGGTTAACTAGCGGGCACTTGGATGATCATTGTTAACTAGCGGGCACTTGGACTATCTAGGTTAGCTAACGGGCACATGGACTAAGTACGTCCCCTAGTGGGCACATGGACTCTAGGTGAACAAACGGGCACTAGGACTATCTAGGTTAACTAGCGGACCCTTGGACTATCTAGGTTACCTAGCTGGCACTTGGACTATGAAGATACCCTAGCGGGCACTTGGACTATGTAGGTCAACTAGCGGGCCCTTGGACTATCTAGGTTAGCTAACTGGCACGTGGACTATGTAGGTAAACTAGCGGACACTTGCACGATCTAGGTTAACTAGCGGGCTCTTGCACTATGTAGGTTAACTAGCGGGCACTTGGACTATCTAGGTTACGTAGCGGGCACTTGGACTATGTACGTTCCCTAGTGGGCACTTGGACTATCTACCTTACCTAGCGGGAACTTGGACTATGTACGTTACCTAGCGGCCACTTGGACTATGTACGTTTCCTAGCGGGTACTTGGACTATCTATGTTAACTAGCGGGCACTTGGACTATGTAGGTTCCCTATGGGGCACTTGGACTAGGTAGGTTCCCTAGCGGGCACTTGGTCTATCTAGGTTAACTAGCGGGCACTTGGACTATCTAGGTTAACTAGTGAGCACTTGGACTATCTAGGATAACTAGCGGGCACTTGGACTATGTAGGTAACCTAGTGGTCACTTGAACTGTCTAGGTTACCTAGCGGGCACTTGGACTATCTAGGTTAACTAGCGGGCCCTTGGACGATGTAGGTTAACTAGCGGGTATTTGGACTATGTAGGTTAACTAACGGGCCCTTGGACTATGTAGATTAACTAGTGGCACTTGGACTATCTACGTTAACTAGCGGGCCCTTGGATTATGTAGATTCCCTAGCGGGCACTTGGACTATGTATGTTCCCTAGCGGGCACTTGGACTATGTAGGTTAACTAGCAGACACTTGGACAATCTAGGTCAACTAGCGGGTACTTGGACTATGTAGATTAACTAGGAGGCCCTTGGACTATCTAGGTTACCTAGCGGGCACTTAGACTATGTAGGTTAACTACCGGACACTTGCACTATATAGGTTACCGAACGGGCATTTGGACTATGTAGGTAACCTAGTGGGCACTTGGATTATCTAGGTTTACGAACGGGCACTTGGAATATGCAGGTAAACTAGCGGGCACTTGGACTGTCTAGGCTACCTTGCGGACACTTGGACTTCTAGGTTAACGAACGGGCTCTTGGACTATGTAGGTTGCCTAGCGGGCACTTGGACTATCTAGGTTAGGTAACGGGCACTTGGACTATCTAGGTTACCTAACGGGCACTTTGACTATCTAGGTTACATAGCGTGCACTTGGACTATGTAGGTTAACTAGCGAGCACTTGGACTCTAGGTTACCTAGCGGGCACTTGAACTATCTCGGTTACCTAGCGGGCCCTTGGACTATGTAAGTTTCCTAGCAGGCACTTGGACTATCTAGGTTAACGAACGGGCACTTGGACTACATAGGTAACCTAGCGGGCACTTGGACAGTCTAGGTTACCTAGCGGGCACTTGGACTATCTAGGTTAACTAACAGGCACTTGGACGATGTAGTTTACCTAGCGGGCACTTGGACTATTTAAGTTAACTAGCGGGCACTTGGACTATCTAGGTCAACTAGTGGGCCCTTGCACTATGTAGGTTAACTAGCGAGCACTTGGACTATCTAGGTTAACTAGCGGACCTTGGACTATGTAGGTTAACTAGCGGGCCCTTGGATTATGTAAGTTTACTAGCGGGCACTTGGACGATCTAGGTTAACAAGAGGGCACTTGGACTATCTAGGTTAACTAGCGGGCACTTGGATGATCTTTTTTAACCTACGGGCACTTGGACTATCTAGGTTAGCTAACGGGCACATGGACTAAGTACGTCCCCTAGTAGGCACATGGACTCTAGGTTAACAAACGGGCACTAGGACTATCTAGGTTAACTAGCGGGCCCTTGGACTATCTAGGGTACCTAGCTGGCACGTGGACTATGAGGTACCCTAGCGGGCACTTGGACTATGTAGGTCAACTAGCGGGCCCTTGGACTATCTAGGTTAGCTAACTGGCACGTGGACTATGTAGCTAAACTAGCGGACACTTACACGATCTAGGTTAACTAGCTGGCTCTTGCACTATGTAGGTTAACTAGCGGGCACTTGGAATATCTAGGTTAACTAGCGGGCACTTGGACTATGTACGTTCCCTAGTGGGCACTTGGACTATCTACCTTACCTAGCGGGCACTTGGACTATGTACGTTTCCTAGCGGGTACTTGGACTATCTATGTTAACTAGCGGGCACTTGGACTATGTAGGTTCCCTATGGGGCACTTGGACTAGGTAGGTTCCCTAGCGGGCACTTGGTCTATCTAGGTTAACTAGCGGGCACTTGGACTATCTAGGTTAACTAGTGAGCACTTGGACTATCTAGGATAACTAGCGGGCACTTGGACTATGTAGGTCACCTAGTGGTCTCTTGAACTGTCTAGGTTACCTAGCGGGCACTTGGACTATCTAGGTTAACTAGCGGGCCCTTGGACGATGTAGGTTAACTAGCGGGCCCTTGGACGATCTAGGTTAACTAGCGGGTATTTGGATTATGTAGGTTAACTAACGGGCCCTTGGACTATGTAGATTAACTAGCGGAACTTGGACTATCTACGTTAACTAGTGGGCCCTTGGACTATGTAGATTCCCTAGCGGGCCCTTGGACTATGTAGGTTAACTAGCGGGCACTTGGACTACGTAGGTTAACTAGCGGACACTTGGACGATCTAGGTTAACTAGCGGGTACTTGGACTATGTAAGTTAACTAGCAGGCCCTTGGACTATGTAGATTAACTAGCAGCACTTGGACTATCTACATTAACCAGCGGGCCCTTGGACTATGTAGATTCCCTAGCGGGCACTTGGACTACGTAGGTTCCCTAGAGGGCACTTGGACTATGTAGGCTCCCTAGCGGGCACTTGGACTATGAATGTTCCCTACGGACACTTGAACTATGTAAGTTAACTACCGGACACTTTGACTATGTATTTTAACTAGCGGGCCCTTGGACTACTTAGGTTAACTAGCAGACACTTGCACTATGTAGGTTACCTAGCGGGCACTTGGACTATCTAGGTTACCTAACGGGCACTTGGACTATGTAGGTTCCCTAGCGGGCACTTGGATTATATAGGTTCCCTATTGGGCACTTGGACTATGTAGGTTAACTAGCGGGCATTTGGACTATGTAGGTTACCTAGCGGGCACTTGGACTATGTAGGTTGCCTATCGGGCACTTGGAGAATGTAGGTTAACTAGGGGGCACTAGGACCATGTAGGTTACCTAGCGGACCCTTGGACTATCTAGGTTACTTAGGGGGAACCTGGACTATGTAGGTTAACTAGTGGGCACTTGGACTATCTAGGTTACCTAGCGGGCACTTGGACTATGTACGTTCCCTAGCGGGCACTTGGACTATGTACGTTACCTAGCGGGCACTTGGACTATGTAGGTTCCCTAGCGGGCATTTAGACTATCTGGGTTACCTAACGGGCACTTGGACTATGTAGGTTCCCTAGCGGGCACTTGGATTATGTAGGTTCCCTATCGGGCACTTGGACTATGTAGGTTAACTAGCGGGCATTTGGACTATGTAGGTTACCTAGCGGGCACTTGGACTATGTAGGTTACCTAGCTGGCACTTGGACTATATAGGTTCCCTATCGGGCATTTGGACTATGTATGTTACCTAGCGGGCCCTTGGACTATCTAGGTTACCTAGGGGGAACCTGGACTATGTAGGTTAACTAGTGGGCACTTGGACTATCTAGGTTACCTTGCAGGCACTTAGACTATGTAGGTTAACTAGCGGGCACGTGGACTATGTACATTTCCTAGCGGGCACTTGGACTATCTACGTTACCTAGCGGGCACCTGGACTATGTACGTTACCTAGCGGGCACCTGGACTATGTACGTTTCCTAGCGGGTACTTGGACTAGATAGGTTCCCTAGCGGGCACTTGGCCTATTTAGGTTAACGAACGGGCACTTGGACTATGTAGGTTAACTAGCGGACACTTCGAATATCTAGGTTAGCTAACGGGCAATTGGACTATCTAGGTTACCTAGTGGGCACTTGGACTATGTAGGTTCCCTAGCGGGCACTTGGACTATGTAGGTTCCCAGCAGGCACTTTGACTATCTAGGTTAACGAATGGGCACTTGGACTATGTAGGTTGCCTAGCGAACACTTGGACTATCTAGGTTAACTAGCGGGCATTTGGACTATTAGGGCCCCTAGCGGGCATTTGGAGTGGGCCCTTGGAATATGTAGGTTAACTAGCGGGCACTTGGACAATCTAGGTTAACTAGCGGGCACTTGGACGATCTAGGTTAACTAGCGGGCACTTGAACTATCAAAGTGAACAAGAGAGCCCTCGGACTATGTTGGTTAACTAGCGGGCCCTTGGACTATCTGGGTTACCTAGCGGGCACTTGGACTATATAGGTTACCTAGTGGGCACTTGGATTATCTAGGTTAACGAACGGGCACTTGGAATATGCAGGTAACCTAGCGGGCACTTGGACTGTCTAGGTTACCTAGCGGACACTTGGACTTCTAGGTTAACGAACGGGCTCTTGGACTATGTAGGTTGCCTAGCGGGCACTTGGACTATCTAGGTTAGGTAACAGGCACTTGGACTATCTAGGTTACCTAACGGGCATTTTGACTCTCTAGGTTACATAGCGTGCACTTGGACTATGTAGGTTAACTACCGAGCACTTGGACTCTAGTTACCTAGCGGGCACTTGAACTATCTAGGTTACCTAGCGGGCCCTTGGACTATGTAGGTTTCCTAGCAGGCACTTGGACTATCTAGGTTAACGAACGGGCACTTGGACTACGTAGGTAACCTAGCGGGCACTTGGACAGTCTAGGTTACCTAGCGGGCACTTGTTCTATCTAGGTTAACTAACAGGCACTTGGACGATGTAGGTTACCTAGCGGTCATTTGGACTATGTAGGATCCCTATCGGACATTTGGACTACTTAGGTTTCCTAGCGGGCACTTGGACTATCTAGGTTAACTAGCGGGCACTTGGACTATCTATGTCAACTAGTGGGCCCTTGTACTGTGTAGGTTAACTAGCGAGCACTTGGACTATCTAGGTTTACTAGCAGACCTTGGAATATGTAGGTTAACTAGCGGGCCCCTGGACTATTTAGATTTACTAGCGGGCACTTGGACGATCTAGGTTAACTAGAGGGCACTTGGACTATCTAGGTTAACTAGCGGGCACTTGGATGATCATTGTTAACTAGCGGGCACTTGGACTATCTAGGTTAGCTAACGGGCACATGGACTAAGTACGTCCCCAAGTGGGCACTTGGAATATCTAGGTTAACTAACGGTCACTAGGACTATCTTGGTTAACTAGCGGGCACTTGGACTATGTAGGTTACCTAGCTGGCACTTGGACTATGAAGGTTCCCTAGCAGGCACTTGGACTATGTAGGTCAACTAACGGGCCCTTGGACTATCTAGGTTAGCAAACTGGCACGTGGACTATGTAGGTTAACTAGCGGACACTTGCACGATCTAGGTTAACTAGCGGGCTCTTGGACGATATAGGTTAACTAGCGGGCACTTGGATTATCTAGGTTAGCTAGCGGGCTCTTGCACTATGTAGGTTAACTAGCGGGCCCATTGACTATTTAGGTTAACTAGCGGGCACTTGGACGATCTATGTTACCTTGGGGGAACTTTGACTATGTAGGTTAACTAGTGGGCACTTGGACTATCTAGGTTACCTAGCAGGCACATGGACTATGTAGGTTAACTAGCGGGCACTTGGAATATCTAGGTTACGTAGAGGGCACTTGGACGATGTACGTTCCCTAGCGGGCACTTGGACTATCTACCTTACCTAGCGGGCACTTGGACTATCTAGGTTAACTAGCGAGCACTTGGACTATCTAGGTTAACTAGCGGGCATTTGGACTATTAGGGCCCCTAGCGGGCATTTGGACTATATTGTTTGCCTAGCAGTCACTTGGACTATGTAGGTTAACGAACGGGCACTTGGAATATGCAAGTAACCTAGCGGGCACTTGGACTATCTAGGTTACCTAGCGGGCACTTGGACTATGTACGTTCCCTAACGGGCACTTGGACTATCTACGTTAGCTAGCGGGCACTTGGACTATGTATGTTACCTAGCGGGCACTTGGACTATGTAGGTTCCCTAGAGGGCACTTGGACTCTGTGGGTTCCCTAGCGGGCATTTAGACTATCTAGGTTACCTAACGGGCACTTGGACTATGTAGGTTCCCAAGCGGGCACTTGGATTATGTAGGTTCCCTATCGGGCACTTGGACTATGTAGGTTAACTAGTGGGCATTTGGACTATGTAGGTTACCTAGCGGGCACTTGGACTATGTAGGTTACCTAGGGGGCACTTGGACTATATAGGTTCCCTATCGGGCCTTTGGACTATGTAGGTTACCTAGCGGACCCTTGGACTATCTAGGTTACCTAGGGGGAACCTGGACTATGTAGGTTAACTAGTGGGCACTTGGACTATCTAGGTTACCTAGCAGGCACTTGGACTATGTAGGTTAACTAGCGGGCACTTGGACTATGTACGTTTCCTAGCGGGCACTTGGATTATCTACGTTACCTAGCGGGCACTTGGACTATGTACGTTACCTAGCGGGCACTTGGACTATGTACGTTTCCTAGCGGGTACTTGGACTAGATAGGTTCCCTAGCGGGCACTTGGTCTATCTAGGTTAACTAGCGGACACTTGGACTATCTAGGTTAACTAGCGAGCACTTGGACTATCTAGGTTAACTAGCGGGCACTTGGACGATCTAGGTTAACTAGAGGGCACTTGAACTATCAAAGTGAACAAGTGAGCCCTCGGACTATGCTGGTTAACTAGCGGGCCCTTGGACTATCTGGGTTATCTAGCGGGCACTTGGGCTATATAGGTTACCTAACGGGCACTTGGACTATGTAGGTTACCTAGTGGGCACTTGGATTATCTAGGTTAACGAACGGGCACTTGGAATATGCAGGTAACCTAGCGGGCACTTGGACTGTCTAGGTTACCTAGCGGACACTTGGACTTCTAGGTTAACGAACGGGCTCTTGGACTATGTAGGTTGCCTATCGGGCACTTGGACTATCTAGGTTAGGTAACGGGCACTTGGACTATCTAGGTTACCTAACGGGCACTTTGACTATCTAGGTTACATAACGTGCACTTGGACTATGTAGGTTAACTACCGAGCACTTGGACTCTAGTTACCTAGCGGGCACTTAAACTATCTAGGTTACCTAGCGGGCCCTTGGACTATGTAGGTTTCCTAGCAGGCACTTGGACTATCTAGGTTAACGAACGGGCACTTGGACTATGTAGGTAACCTAGCGGGCACTTGGACAGTCTAGGTTACCAAGCGGGCACTTGGACTATCTAGGTTAAATAACAGGCACTTGGACGATGTAGGTTACCTAGCGGGCACTTGGACTATGTAGGATCCCTATCGGACATTTGGACTACTTAGGTTTCCTAGCGGGCACTTGGACTATCTAGGTTAACTAGCGGGCACTTGGACTATCTAGGTCAACTAGTGGGCCCTTGTACTATGTAGGTTAACTAGCGAGCACTTGGACTATCTAGGTTAACTAGCGGACCTTGGAATATGCAGGTTAACTAGCAGGCCCTTGGACTATGTAGGTTTACTAGCGGGCACTTGGACGATCTAGGTTAACAAGAGGGCACTTGGACTATCTAGGTTAACTAGCGGGCACTTGGATGATCATTGTTAACTAGCGGGCACTTGGACTATCTAGGTTAGCTAACGGGCACATGGACTAAGTACGTCCCCTAGTGGGCACATGGACTCTAGGTGAACAAACGGGCACTAGGACTATCTAGGTTAACTAGCGGACCCTTGGACTATCTAGGTTACCTAGCTGGCACTTGGACTATGAAGATACCCTAGCGGGCACTTGGACTATGTAGGTCAACTAGCGGGCCCTTGGACTATCTAGGTTAGCTAACTGGCACGTGGACTATGTAGGTAAACTAGCGGACACTTGCACGATCTAGGTTAACTAGCGGGCTCTTGCACTATGTAGGTTAACTAGCGGGCACTTGGACTATCTAGGTTACGTAGCGGGCACTTGGACTATGTACGTTCCCTAGTGGGCACTTGGACTATCTACCTTACCTAGCGGGCACTTGGACTATGTACGTTACCTAGCGGCCACTTGGACTATGTACGTTTCCTAGCGGGTACTTGGACTATCTATGTTAACTAGCGGGCACTTGGACTATGTAGGTTCCCTATGGGGCACTTGGACTAGGTAGGTTCCCTAGCGGGCACTTGGTCTATCTAGGTTAACTAGCGGGCACTTGGACTATCTAGGTTAACTAGTGAGCACTTGGACTATCTAGGATAACTAGCGGGCACTTGGACTATGTAGGTAACCTAGTGGTCACTTGAACTGTCTAGGTTACCTAGCGGGCACTTGGACTATCTAGGTTAACTAGCGGGCCCTTGGACGATGTAGGTTAACTAGCGGGTATTTGGACTATGTAGGTTAACTAACGGGCCCTTGGACTATGTAGATTAACTAGTGGCACTTGGACTATCTACGTTAACTAGCGGGCCCTTGGATTATGTAGATTCCCTAGCGGGCACTTGGACTATGTATGTTCCCTAGCGGGCACTTGGACTATGTAGGTTAACTAGCAGACACTTGGACAATCTAGGTCAACTAGCGGGTACTTGGACTATGTAGATTAACTAGGAGGCCCTTGGACTATCTAGGTTACCTAGCGGGCACTTAGACTATGTAGGTTAACTACCGGACACTTGCACTATATAGGTTACCGAACGGGCATTTGGACTATGTAGGTAACCTAGTGGGCACTTGGATTATCTAGGTTTACGAACGGGCACTTGGAATATGCAGGTAAACTAGCGGGCACTTGGACTGTCTAGGCTACCTTGCGGACACTTGGACTTCTAGGTTAACGAACGGGCTCTTGGACTATGTAGGTTGCCTAGCGGGCACTTGGACTATCTAGGTTAGGTAACGGGCACTTGGACTATCTAGGTTACCTAACGGGCACTTTGACTATCTAGGTTACATAGCGTGCACTTGGACTATGTAGGTTAACTAGCGAGCACTTGGACTCTAGGTTACCTAGCGGGCACTTGAACTATCTCGGTTACCTAGCGGGCCCTTGGACTATGTAAGTTTCCTAGCAGGCACTTGGACTATCTAGGTTAACGAACGGGCACTTGGACTACATAGGTAACCTAGCGGGCACTTGGACAGTCTAGGTTACCTAGCGGGCACTTGGACTATCTAGGTTAACTAACAGGCACTTGGACGATGTAGTTTACCTAGCGGGCACTTGGACTATTTAAGTTAACTAGCGGGCACTTGGACTATCTAGGTCAACTAGTGGGCCCTTGCACTATGTAGGTTAACTAGCGAGCACTTGGACTATCTAGGTTAACTAGCGGACCTTGGACTATGTAGGTTAACTAGCGGGCCCTTGGATTATGTAAGTTTACTAGCGGGCACTTGGACGATCTAGGTTAACAAGAGGGCACTTGGACTATCTAGGTTAACTAGCGGGCACTTGGATGATCTTTTTTAACCTACGGGCACTTGGACTATCTAGGTTAGCTAACGGGCACATGGACTAAGTACGTCCCCTAGTAGGCACATGGACTCTAGGTTAACAAACGGGCACTAGGACTATCTAGGTTAACTAGCGGGCCCTTGGACTATCTAGGGTACCTAGCTGGCACGTGGACTATGAGGTACCCTAGCGGGCACTTGGACTATGTAGGTCAACTAGCGGGCCCTTGGACTATCTAGGTTAGCTAACTGGCACGTGGACTATGTAGCTAAACTAGCGGACACTTACACGATCTAGGTTAACTAGCTGGCTCTTGCACTATGTAGGTTAACTAGCGGGCACTTGGAATATCTAGGTTAACTAGCGGGCACTTGGACTATGTACGTTCCCTAGTGGGCACTTGGACTATCTACCTTACCTAGCGGGCACTTGGACTATGTACGTTTCCTAGCGGGTACTTGGACTATCTATGTTAACTAGCGGGCACTTGGACTATGTAGGTTCCCTATGGGGCACTTGGACTAGGTAGGTTCCCTAGCGGGCACTTGGTCTATCTAGGTTAACTAGCGGGCACTTGGACTATCTAGGTTAACTAGTGAGCACTTGGACTATCTAGGATAACTAGCGGGCACTTGGACTATGTAGGTCACCTAGTGGTCTCTTGAACTGTCTAGGTTACCTAGCGGGCACTTGGACTATCTAGGTTAACTAGCGGGCCCTTGGACGATGTAGGTTAACTAGCGGGCCCTTGGACGATCTAGGTTAACTAGCGGGTATTTGGATTATGTAGGTTAACTAACGGGCCCTTGGACTATGTAGATTAACTAGCGGAACTTGGACTATCTACGTTAACTAGTGGGCCCTTGGACTATGTAGATTCCCTAGCGGGCCCTTGGACTATGTAGGTTAACTAGCGGGCACTTGGACTACGTAGGTTAACTAGCGGACACTTGGACGATCTAAGTTAACTAGCGGGTACTTGGACTATGTAAGTTAACTAGCAGGCCCTTGGACTATGTAGATTAACTAGCAGCACTTGGACTATCTACATTAACCAGCGGGCCCTTGGACTATGTAGATTCCCTAGCGGGCACTTGGACTACGTAGGTTCCCTAGAGGGCACTTGGACTATGTAGGCTCCCTAGCGGGCACTTGGACTATGAATGTTCCCTACGGACACTTGAACTATGTAAGTTAACTACCGGACACTTTGACTATGTATTTTAACTAGCGGGCCCTTGGACTACTTAGGTTAACTAGCAGACACTTGCACTATGTAGGTTACCTAGCGGGCACTTGGACTATCTAGGTTACCTAACGGGCACTTGGACTATGTAGGTTCCCTAGCGGGCACTTGGATTATATAGGTTCCCTATTGGGCACTTGGACTATGTAGGTTAACTAGCGGGCATTTGGACTATGTAGGTTACCTAGCGGGCACTTGGACTATGTAGGTTGCCTATCGGGCACTTGGAGAATGTAGGTTAACTAGGGGGCACTAGGACCATGTAGGTTACCTAGCGGACCCTTGGACTATCTAGGTTACTTAGGGGGAACCTGGACTATGTAGGTTAACTAGTGGGCACTTGGACTATCTAGGTTACCTAGCGGGCACTTGGACTATGTACGTTCCCTAGCGGGCACTTGGACTATGTACGTTACCTAGCGGGCACTTGGACTATGTAGGTTCCCTAGCGGGCATTTAGACTATCTGGGTTACCTAACGGGCACTTGGACTATGTAGGTTCCCTAGCGGGCACTTGGATTATGTAGGTTCCCTATCGGGCACTTGGACTATGTAGGTTAACTAGCGGGCATTTGGACTATGTAGGTTACCTAGCGGGCACTTGGACTATGTAGGTTACCTAGCTGGCACTTGGACTATATAGGTTCCCTATCGGGCATTTGGACTATGTATGTTACCTAGCGGGCCCTTGGACTATCTAGGTTACCTAGGGGGAACCTGGACTATGTAGGTTAACTAGTGGGCACTTGGACTATCTAGGTTACCTTGCAGGCACTTAGACTATGTAGGTTAACTAGCGGGCACGTGGACTATGTACATTTCCTAGCGGGCACTTGGACTATCTACGTTACCTAGCGGGCACCTGGACTATGTACGTTACCTAGCGGGCACCTGGACTATGTACGTTTCCTAGCGGGTACTTGGACTAGATAGGTTCCCTAGCGGGCACTTGGCCTATTTAGGTTAACGAACGGGCACTTGGACTATGTAGGTTATCTAGCGGACACTTCGAATATCTAGGTTAGCTAACGGGCAATTGGACTATCTAGGTTACCTAGTGGGCACTTGGACTATGTAGGTTCCCTAGCGGGCACTTGGACTATGTAGGTTCCCAGCAGGCACTTTGACTATCTAGGTTAACGAATGGGCACTTGGACTATGTAGGTTGCCTAGCGAACACTTGGACTATCTAGGTTAACTAGCGGGCATTTGGACTATTAGGGCCCCTAGCGGGCATTTGGAGTGGGCCCTTGGAATATGTAGGTTAACTAGCGGGCACTTGGACAATCTAGGTTAACTAGCGGGCACTTGGACGATCTAGGTTAACTAGCGGGCACTTGAACTATCAAAGTGAACAAGAGAGCCCTCGGACTATGTTGGTTAACTAGCGGGCCCTTGGACTATCTGGGTTACCTAGCGGGCACTTGGACTATGTAGGTTACCTAGTGGGCACTTGGATTATCTAGGTTAACGAACGGGCACTTGGAATATGCAGGTAACCTAGCGGGCACTTGGACTGTCTAGGTTACCTAGCGGACACTTGGACTTCTAGGTTAACGAACGGGCTCTTGGACTATGTAAGTTGCCTAGCGGGCACTTGGACTATCTAGGTTAGGTAACAGGCACTTGGACTATCTAGGTTACCTAACGGGCATTTTGACTCTCTAGGTTACATAGCGTGCACTTGGACTATGTAGGTTAACTACCGAGCACTTGGACTCTAGTTACCTAGCGGGCACTTGAACTATCTAGGTTACCTAGCGGGCCCTTGGACTATGTAGGTTTCCTAGCAGGCACTTGGACTATCTAGGTTAACGAACGGGCACTTGGACTACGTAGGTAACCTAGCGGGCACTTGGACAGTCTAGGTTACCTAGCGGGCACTTGTTCTATCTAGGTTAACTAACAGGCACTTGGACGATGTAGGTTACCTAGCGGTCATTTGGACTATGTAGGATCCCTATCGGACATTTGGACTACTTAGGTTTCCTAGCGGGCACTTGGACTATCTAGGTTAACTAGCGGGCACTTGGACTATCTATGTCAACTAGTGGGCCCTTGTACTGTGTAGGTTAACTAGCGAGCACTTGGACTATCTAGGTTTACTAGCAGACCTTGGAATATGTAGGTTAACTAGCGGGCCCCTGGACTATTTAGATTTACTAGCGGGCACTTGGACGATCTAGGTTAACTAGAGGGCACTTGGACTATCTAGGTTAACTAGCGGGCACTTGGATGATCATTGTTAACTAGCGGGCACTTGGACTATCTAGGTTAGCTAACGGGCACATGGACTAAGTACGTCCCCAAGTGGGCACTTGGAATATCTAGGTTAACTAACGGTCACTAGGACTATCTTGGTTAACTAGCGGGCACTTGGACTATGTAGGTTACCTAGCTGGCACTTGGACTATGAAGGTTCCCTAGCAGGCACTTGGACTATGTAGGTCAACTAACGGGCCCTTGGACTATCTAGGTTAGCAAACTGGCACGTGGACTATGTAGGTTAACTAGCGGACACTTGCACGATCTAGGTTAACTAGCGGGCTCTTGGACGATATAGGTTAACTAGCGAGCACTTGGATTATCTAGGTTAGCTAGCGGGCTCTTGCACTATGTAGGTTAACTAGCGGGCCCATTGACTATTTAGGTTAACTAGCGGGCACTTGGACGATCTATGTTACCTTGGGGGAACTTTGACTATGTAGGTTAACTAGTGGGCACTTGGACTATCTAGGTTACCTAGCAGGCACATGGACTATGTAGGTTAACTAGCGGGCACTTGGAATATCTAGGTTACGTAGAGGGCACTTGGACGATGTACGTTCCCTAGCGGGCACTTGGACTATCTACCTTACCTAGCGGGCACTTGGACTATCTAGGTTAACTAGCGAGCACTTGGACTATCTAGGTTAACTAGCGGGCATTTGGACTATTAGGGCCCCTAGCGGGCATTTGGACTATATTGTTTGCCTAGCAGTCACTTGGACTATGTAGGTTAACGAACGGGCACTTGGAATATGCAAGTAACCTAGCGGGCACTTGGACTATCTAGGTTACCTAGCGGGCACTTGGACTATGTACGTTCCCTAACGGGCACTTGGACTATCTACGTTAGCTAGCGGGCACTTGGACTATGTATGTTACCTAGCGGGCACTTGGACTATGTAGGTTCCCTAGAGGGCACTTGGACTCTGTGGGTTCCCTAGCGGGCATTTAGACTATCTAGGTTACCTAACGGGCACTTGGACTATGTAGGTTCCCAAGCGGGCACTTGGATTATGTAGGTTCCCTATCGGGCACTTGGACTATGTAGGTTAACTAGTGGGCATTTGGACTATGTAGGTTACCTAGCGGGCACTTGGACTATGTAGGTTACCTAGGGGGCACTTGGACTATATAGGTTCCCTATCGGGCCTTTGGACTATGTAGGTTACCTAGCGGACCCTTGGACTATCTAGGTTACCTAGGGGGAACCTGGACTATGTAGGTTAACTAGTGGGCACTTGGACTATCTAGGTTACCTAGCAGGCACTTGGACTATGTAGGTTAACTAGCGGGCACTTGGACTATGTACGTTTCCTAGCGGGCACTTGGATTATCTACGTTACCTAGCGGGCACTTGGACTATGTACGTTACCTAGCGGGCACTTGGACTATGTACGTTTCCTAGCGGGTACTTGGACTAGATAGGTTCCCTAGCGGGCACTTGGTCTATCTAGGTTAACTAGCGGGCACTTGGACTATCTAGGTTAACTAGCGAGCACTTGGACTATCTAGGTTAAATAGCGGGCACTTGGACGATCTAGGTTAACTAGAGGGCACTTGAACTATCAAAGTGAACAAGTGAGCCCTCGGACTATGCTGGTTAACTAGCGGGCCCTTGGACTATCTGGGTTATCTAGCGGGCACTTGGGCTATATAGGTTACCTAACGGGCACTTGGACTATGTAGGTTACCTAGTGGGCACTTGGATTATCTAGGTTAACGAACGGGCACTTGGAATATGCAGGTAACCTAGCGGGCACTTGGACTGTCTAGGTTACCTAGCGGACACTTGGACTTCTAGGTTAACGAACGGGCTCTTGGACTATGTAGGTTGCCTATCGGGCACTTGGACTATCTAGGTTAGGTAACGGGCACTTGGACTATCTAGGTTACCTAACGGGCACTTTGACTATCTAGGTTACATAACGTGCACTTGGACTATGTAGGTTAACTACCGAGCACTTGGACTCTAGTTACCTAGCGGGCACTTAAACTATCTAGGTTACCTAGCGGGCCCTTGGACTATGTAGGTTTCCTAGCAGGCACTTGGACTATCTAGGTTAACGAACGGGCACTTGGACTATGTAGGTAACCTAGCGGGCACTTGGACAGTCTAGGTTACCAAGCGGGCACTTGGACTATCTAGGTTAAATAACAGGCACTTGGACGATGTAGGTTACCTAGCGGGCACTTGGACTATGTAGGATCCCTATCGGACATTTGGATTACTTAGGTTTCCTAGCGGGCACTTGGACTATCTAGGTTAACTAGCGGGCACTTGGACTATCTAGGTCAACTAGTGGGCCCTTGTACTATGTAGGTTAACTAGCGAGCACTTGGACTATCTAGGTTAAATAGCGGGCACTTGGACGATCTAGGTTAACTAGAGGGCACTTGAACTATCAAAGTGAACAAGTGAGCCCTCGGACTATGCTGGTTAACTAGCGGGCCCTTGGACTATCTGGGTTATCTAGCGGGCACTTGGGCTATATAGGTTACCTAACGGGCACTTGGACTATGTAGGTTACCTAGTGGGCACTTGGATTATCTAGGTTAACGAACGGGCACTTGGAATATGCAGGTAACCTAGCGGGCACTTGGACTGTCTAGGTTACCTAGCGGACACTTGGACTTCTAGGTTAACGAACGGGCTCTTGGACTATGTAGGTTGCCTATCGGGCACTTGGACTATCTAGGTTAGGTAACGGGCACTTGGACTATCTAGGTTACCTAACGGGCACTTTGACTATCTAGGTTACATAACGTGCACTTGGACTATGTAGGTTAACTACCGAGCACTTGGACTCTAGTTACCTAGCGGGCACTTAAACTATCTAGGTTACCTAGCGGGCCCTTGGACTATGTAGGTTTCCTAGCAGGCACTTGGACTATCTAGGTTAACGAACGGGCACTTGGACTATGTAGGTAACCTAGCGGGCACTTGGACAGTCTAGGTTACCAAGCGGGCACTTGGACTATCTAGGTTAAATAACAGGCACTTGGACGATGTAGGTTACCTAGCGGGCACTTGGACTATGTAGGATCCCTATCGGACATTTGGATTACTTAGGTTTCCTAGCGGGCACTTGGACTATCTAGGTTAACTAGCGGGCACTTGGACTATCTAGGTCAACTAGTGGGCCCTTGTACTATGTAGGTTAACTAGCGAGCACTTGGACTATCTAGGTTAACTAGCGGACCTTGGAATATGTAGGTTAACTAGCAGGCCCTTGGACTATGTAGGTTTACTAGCGGGCACTTGGACGATCTAGGTTAACAAGAGGGCACTTGGACTATCTAGGTTAACTAGCGGGCACTTGGATGATCATTGTTAACTAGCGGGCACTAGGATTATCTAGGTTAGCTAACGGGCACATGGACTAAGTACGTCCCCTAGTGAGCACTTGGACTATCTAGGTTAACTAGCGGGCACTTGGAGTATCTAGGTTACCTAGCTGGCACTTGGACTATGTACGTCCCCTAGTGGGCACTTGGACTATGTAGGTCAACTAACGGGCCCTTGGATTATCTAGGTTACTTAGGGGGAAACTGGACTATGTAGGTTAACTAGTGGGCACTTGGACTATCTAGGTTACCTAGCAGGCACTTGCACTATGTAGGTTAACTAGCGGGCACTTGGACTATCTAGGTTAACTAGCGGGCACTTGGACTATGTACGTTCCCTAGCGGGCACTTGGACTATGTACGTTACCTAGCGGGCACTTGGACTATGTACGTTTCCTAGTGGGTACTTGGACTAGATAGGATCCCTAGCGGGCACTTGGTCTATCTAGGTTAACTAGCGGGCACTTGGACTATCTAGGTTAACTAGCGAGCACTTGGACTATCTAGGTTAACTAGCGGGGATTTGGACTATTAGAGCCCCTAGCGGGCATTTGGACTATATTGTTTACCTAGCGGGCACTTGGACTATGTAGGTTAACGAACGGGCACTTGGAATATGCAGGTAACCTAGCGGGCACTTGGACTGTCTAAGTTCCCTATCGGGCACTTGGACTATGTAGGTTAATTAGCGGGCATTTGGACTATGTAGGTTTACTAGCGGGCAATTGGACGATCTAGGTTAACTAGCGGGCACTTGGATGATCATTGTTAACTAGCGGGCACTTGGATTATCTAGGTTAGCTAACGGGCACATGGACTAAGTACGTCCCCTAGTGGGCACTTGGACTATCTAGGTTAACTAACGGGCACTAGGACTATCTAGGTTAACTAGCGGGCACTTGGAGTATCTAGGTTACCTAGCTGGCACTTGGACTATGTACGTCCCCTAGTGGGCACTTGGACTATGTAGGTCAACTAACGGGCCCTTGGACTATCTAGGTTACTTAGGGGGAACCTGGACTATGTAGGTTAACTAGTGGGCACTTGGACTATCTAGGTTACCTAGCAGGCACTTGGACTATGTAGGTTAACTAGCGGGCACTTGGACTATCTAGGTTAACTAGCGGGCACTTGGACTATGTACGTTCCCTAGCGGGCACTTGGACTATGTACGTTACCTAGCGGGCACTTGGACTATGTACGTTTCCTAGCGGGTACTTGGACTAGATAGGATCCCTAGCGGGCACTTGGTCTATCTAGGTTAACTAGCGGGCACTTGGACTATCTAGGTTAACTAGCGAGCACTTGGACTATCTAGGTTAACTAGCGGGCATTTGGACTATTAGAGCCCCTAGCGGGCATTTGGACTATATTGTTTACCTAGCGGGCACTTGGACTATGTAGATTAACGAACGGGCACTTGGAATATGCAGGTAACCTAGCGGGCACTTGGACTGTCTAGGTTCCCTATCGGGCACTTGGACTATGTAGGTTAATTAGCGGGCATTTGGACTATGTAGGTTTACTAGCGGGCACTTGGACGATCTAGGTTAACTAGAGAGCACTTGGACTATCTAGGTTAACTAGTGGGCACTTGGATGATCATTGTTAACTAGCGAGCACTTGGACTATCTAGGTTAGCTAACGGGCACATAGACTAAGTCCGTCCCCTAGTGGGCACTTGGACTATCAAGGTTAACTAACGGGCACTAGTTCTATCTAGGTTAACTAGCGGGCACTTGGACTATCTAGGTTACCTAGCTGGCACTTGGACTATGTAGGTTCCCTAGCGGGCACTTGGACTATGTAGGTCAACTAGCGGGCCCTTGGACTATCTAGGTTAGCTAACTGGCATGTGGACTATGTAGGTTAACTAGCGGACACTTGCACGATCTAGGTTAACTAGCGGGCTCTTGCACTATGTAGGTTAACTAGCGGACACTTGGACTACGTAGGTTCCCTAGTGGGCACTTGGACTATGTAGGTTCCCTAGCGGGCACTTGGACTATGAATGTTCCCTACGGACACTTGAACTCTGTAAGTTAACTACCGGGCACTTGGACTATGTATGTTAACTAGCGGGCCCTTGCACTACTTAGGTTAACTAGCGGACACTTGCACTATGTAGGTTACCTAGCACTCAGTTGAACTATCTAGGTTAACTAGCGGGCACTTGGACTAGTAGGTCAACTAGCGGGCCCTTGGACTATCTAGGTTACTTAGGGGGAACCTGGACTATGTAGGTTAATTAGTGGGCACTTGGACTATCTAGGTTACCAAGCAGGCACTTGGACTATGTAGGTTAACTAGCGGGCACTTGAACTATCTACGTTACCTAGCGGGCACTTGGACTATGTACGTAACCTAGCGGGCACTTGGACTATGTAGGTTCCCTAGCGGGCACTTGTACTATGTGGGTTCCCTAGCTGGCATTTGGACTATCTAGGTTACCTAACGGGCACTTGGACTATGTAGGTTCCCTAGCGGGCACTTGGACTATGTAGGTTCCCTATCGGGCACTTGGACTATGTAGGTTACCTAGCGGGCATTTGGACTATGTAGGTTACCTATCGGGCATTTGGACTATGTAGGTTACCTAGCGGGCCCTTGCACTATCTAGGTTACCTCGGGGGAACCTGGACTATGTAGGTTAACTAGTGGGATTTTGGAGTATCTAGGTTACCTAGCAGGCACTTGGACTATGTAGGTTAACTAGCGGGCACTTGGACTATGTACCTTTCCTAGCGGGCACTTGGACTAGATAGGTTCCCTAGCGGGCACTTGTTCTATCTAGGTCAACTAGCGGGCACTTGGACTATCTAGGTTAACTAGCGGGCATTTGGACTATTAGGGCCCCTAGTGGGCATTTGGAGTGGGCCCTTGGACTATGTAGGTTAACTAGCGGGCCCTTGGACTATGTAGGTTTACTAGCGGGCACTTGGACGATCTAGGTTAACTAGAGGGCACTTGGACTATCTAGGTTAACTAGCAGGCACTTGGATGATCATTGTTAACTAGCGGGCCCTTGGACTATCTAGGTTAGCTAACGGGCACATGGACTAAATACGACCCCTAGTGGGCACTTGGACTATCTAGGTTAACTAACGGGCACTAGTACTATCTAGTTTAACTAGCGGGCACTTGGACTATCTAGGTTACCTAGCTGGCACTTGGACTATGAATGTTCCCTAGCGGGCACTTGGACTATGTAGGTCAACTAGCGGGCCCTTGGACTATCTAGGTTAGCTAACTGGCATGTGGACTATGTAGGTTAACTAGCGGACACTTGCACGATCTACGTTACCCAGCGGGCAAATGGACTATGTACGTTACCTAGCGAGCACATGGACTATGTACGTTTCCTAGCGGGTACTTGGAGTAGATAGGTTCCCTAGCGGGCACTTGGTCTATCTAGGTTAACTAGAGGGCACTTGGACTATCTAGGTTAACTAGCGACCACTTGGACTATCTAGGTTAACTACCGGGCATTTGGACTATTAGGGGCCCTAGCGGGCATTTGGACTATATTGGTTACCTAGGGGGCACTTGGACTATGTAGGTTAACGAATGGGCACTTGGAATATGCAGGTAACCTAGCGGGCACTTGGACTGTCTAGGTTCCCTATCGGGCACTTGGACTATGTAGGTTAACTAGCGGGCATTTGGACTTTGTAGGTTTACTAGCGGGCACTTGGACGATCTAGGTTAACTAGAGGGCACTTGGACTATCTAGGTTAACTAGCGGGCACTTGGATGATCAATGTTAACTAGCGGGCACTTGGACTATCTAGGTTAGCTAACGGGCACTAGGACTATCTAGGTTAACTAGCGGGCACTTGGACTATCTAGGTTACCTAGCTGGCACTTGGACAATGAAGGTTCCCTAGCGGGCACTTGGACTATGTAGGTCAACTAGCGGGCCCTTGGACTGTCTAGGTTAGCTAACTGGCACGTGGACTATGTAGGTTAACTAGCGGACACTTGCACGATCTAGGTTAACTAGCGGGCTCTTGCACTATGTAGGTTAACTAGCGGGCCCATTGACTATGTAGGTTAACTAGCGGGCACGTGGACTATCTAGGTTACCTAGCAGGCATTTGGACTATGTAGGTTAACTAGCGGGCACTTGGACTATCTAGGTTATGTAGCGGGCACTTGGACTATGTACGTTCCCTAGTGGGCACTTGGACTATCTACCTTACCTAGCGGGCACTTGGACTATGTACGTTTCCTAGCGGGTACTTTGACTATCTATGTTAACTAGCGGGCACTTGGACTATTTAGGTTCCCTATGGGGCACTTGGACTAGGTAGGTTCCCTAGCGGGCACTTGGTCTATCTAGGTTAACTAGCGGGCACCTGGACTATCTAGGTTAACTAGTGAGCACTTGGACTATCAAGGATAACTAGCGGGCACTTGGACTAGGTAGGTAACCTAGTGGTCACTTGAACTGTCTAGGTTACTCAGCGGGCACTTGAACTATCTAGGTTAACTAGCGGGCCCTTGGACAATGTAGGTTAACTAGCGGGCCCTTGGACGATCTAGGTTAACTAGCGGGTATTTGGACTATGTAGGTAAACTAACGGGCCCTTGGACTATGTATAGTAACTAGCGGCACTTGGATTATCTACGTTAACTAGCGGCCCATTGGACTATGTAGATTCCCTAGCGGGCACTTGGACTATGTATGTTCCAGAGCGGGCACTTGGACAACGTAGGTTCCCTAGCAGGCACTTGGACTATGTAGGTTCCCTAGCGGGCACTTGGACTATGTAGGTTAACTAGCGGACACTTGGACGATCTAGGTTAACTAGCAGGCCCTTGGACTATGTAGATTAACTAGAAGCACTTGGACTATCTACATTAACCAGCGGGCCCTTGGACTTTGTAGATTCCCTAGCGGGCACTTGGACTACGTAGGTTCCCTAGAGGGCACTTGGACTATGTAGGTTCCCTAGCGGGCACTTGGACTATGAATGTTCCCTACGGACACTTGGACTATGTAAGTTAACTACCGGGCACTTTGACTATGTATGTTAACTAGCGGGCCCTTGGGCTACTTAGGTTAACTAGCAGACACTTGCAATATGTAGGTTACCTAGCGGGCACTTGGACTATCTAGGTTACCTAACGGGCACTTGGACTATGTAGGTTGCCTAGCGGGCACTTGGATTATATAGGTTCCCTATTGGGCACTTGGACTATGTAGGTTATCTAGCGGGCATTTGGACTATGTAGGTTGCCTATCGGGCACTTGGAGAATGTAGGTTAACTAGGGGGCACTAGGACAATGTAGGTTACCTAGCCGACCCTTGGACTATCTAGGTTACTTAGGGGGAACCTGGACTATGTAGGTTAACCAGTGGGCACTTGGACTATCTAGGTTACCTAGAAGGCACTTGGACTATGTAGGTTAACTAGCGGGCACTTGAACTATCTACGTTACCTAGCGGGCACTTGGACTATGTACGTTACCTAGCAGGCACTTGGACTATGTAGGTTCCCTAGCGGGCACTTGGACTATGTGGGTTCCCTAGCTGGCATTTGGACTATCTAGGTTACCTAGGGGGAACCTGGACTATGTAGGTTAACTAGTGGGCACTTGGACTATCTAGGTTACCTAGCAGGCACTTGGACTATGTAGGTTAACTAGCGGGCACTTGGACTATGTACGTTTCCTAGAGGGCACCTGGACTATCTACGTTTCCTAGCGGGCACCTGGACTATGTACGTTACCTAGCGGGCACTTGGACTATGTACGTTTCCTAGCGGGTACTTGGACTAGATAGGTTCCCTAGCGGGCACTTGGTCTATCTAGGTTAACTAGCGGGCACTTGGACTATCTAGGTTAACTAGCGAGCACTTGGACTATCTAGGTTAACTAGCGGGCATTTGGACTATTAGGGCCCCTAGAGGGCATTTGGAGTGGGCCCTTGGACTATGTAGGATAACTAGCGGGCACTTGGACAATCTAGTTAACTAGCGCGCACGTGGACGATCTATGTTAACTAGCGGGCACTTGAACTATCAAAGTGAACAAGTGAGCCCTCGGACTGTTGGTTAACTAGCGGGCCCTTGGACTATCTGGGTTACCTAGCGGGCACTTGGGCTATATAGGTTACCTAGCGGGCACTTGGACTATGTTGGTTACCTAGTGGGCACTTGGATTATCTAGGTTAACTAACGGGCACTTGCAATATGCAGGTAACCTAGCGGGCACTTGGACTGTCTAGGTTACCTAGCGGCCACTTGGACTTCTAGGTTAACGAACGGGCTCGTGGACTATGTAGGTTGCCTAGCGGGCACTTGGACTATGTAGGTTAGGTTACGGGCACTTGGACTATCTAGGTTACCTAACGGACACTTTGACTATCTAGGTTACATAGCGTGCACTTGGACTATGTAGGTTAACTACCGAGCACTTGGACTCTAGGTTACCTAGCGGGCCCTTGGACTATGTAGGTTTCCTAGCAGGCACTTGGACTATCTAGGTTAACGAACGGGCACTTGGACTATGTAGGTAACCTAGCGGGCACTTGGACAGTCTAGGTTACCTAGCGGGCACTTGGACTATCTAGGTTAAATAACAGGCACTTGGACGATGTAGGTTACCTAGCGGGCACTTGGACTATGTAGGATCCCTATCGGACATTTGGACTACTTAGGTTTCCTAGCGGGCACTTGGACTATCTAGGTTAACTAGCGGGCACTTGGACTATCTAGGTCAACTAGTGGGCCCTTGTACTATGTAGGTTAACTAGCGAGCACTTGGACTATCTAGGTTAACTAGCGGACCTTGGACTATGTAGGTTAACTAGCGGGCCCTTGGACTATGTAGGTTGACTAGCGGGCACTTGGACGATCTAGATTAACTAGAGGGCACTTGGACTATCTAGGTTAACTAGCGGGCACTTGGATGATCATTGTTAACTAGCGGGCACTTGGATTATCTAGGTTTGCTAACGGGCACATGGACTAAGTACGTCCCCTAGTGGGCACTTGGACTATCTAGGTTAACTAACGGGCACTAGGACTATCTAGGTTAACTAGCGGGCACTTGGAGTATCTAGGTTACCTAGCTGGCACTTGGACTATGTACGTACCCTAGTGGGCACTTGGACTATGTAGGACAACTAGCGGGCCCTTGGACTATCTAGGTTACTTAGGGGGAACCTGGACTATGTAGGTTAACTAGTGGGCACTTGGACTATGTAGGTAAACTAGCGGGCACTTGGACTATGTACGTTCCCTAGCGGGCAATTGAAATATGTACGTTACCTAGCGGGCACTTGGGCTATGTACGTTTCCTAGCGGGTACTTGGACTAGATAGGTTCCCTAGCGGGCACTTGGTCTATCTAGGTTAACTAGCGGGCACTTGGACTATCTAGGTTAACTAGCGAGCACTTGGACTATCTAGGTTTACTAGCGGGCATTTGGACTATTAGAGCCCCTAGCGGGCATTTGGACTATATTGTTTACCTAGCGGGCACTTGGACTATGTAGGTTAACGAACGGACACTTGGAATATGCAGGTAACCTAGCGGGCACTTGGACTGTCTAGGTTCCCTATCGGGCACTTGGACTATGTAGGTTAATTAGCGGGCATTTGGACTATGTAGGTTTACTAGCGGGCACTTTGACGATCTAGGTTAACTAGAGGGCACTTGGACTATCTAGGTTAGCTAGCGGGCACTTGGATGATCATTGTTAACTAGCGGGCACTTGGACTATCTAGGTTAGCTAACGGGCACATGGACTAAGTCCGTCACCTAGTGGGCACTTGGACTATCTAGGTTAACTAACGGGCACTAGGACTATCTAGGTTAACTAGCGGGCACTTGGACTATCTAGGTTACCTAGCTGGCACTTGGACTATGAAGGTTCCCTAGCGGGCACTTGGACTATGTAGGTCAACTAGCGGGCCCTTGGACTATCTAGGTTAGCTAACTAGCACGTGGACTATATAGGTTAACTAGCAGACACTTGCACGATCTAATTTAACTAGCGGGCTCTTGCACTATGTAGGTTAACTAGCGGGCCCATTGACTATTTAGGTTAACTAGCGGGCACTTGGATGATCTATGTTACCTAGGGGGAACTTTGACTATATAGGTTAACTAGCGGGTACTTGGACTATCTAGGTTACGTAGCAGGCACTTGGACTATGTACGTTCCCTAGCGGGCACTTGGACTATCTACCTTACCTAGCGGGCACTTGGACTATGTATGTTAACTAGCGGGCACTTGGACTATCTACGTTTCCTAGCGGGTACTTGGACTATCTATGTTAACTAGCGGGAACTTGGACTATGTAGGTTCCTTATGGGGCACTTGGACTAGGTAGGTTCCCTAGCAGGCACTTGGTCTATCTAGGTTAACGAGCGGGCACTTGGACTATCTAGGTTGACTAGTGAGCACTTGGACAATCTAGGATAACTAGCGGGCACTTGGACTATGTAGATAACCTAGTGGTCACTTGAACTGTCTAGGTTAACTAGCGGGCACTTGGATTATGTAGGTTAACTAGCGGGCACTTGGACTATCTAGGTTAACTAGCGGGCCCTTGGACGATGTAGTTTAACTAGCGGGTATGTGGACTATGTAGGTTAACTAACGGGCCCTTGGACTATGTAGATTAACTAGCGGCACTTGGAATATCTACGTTAACTAGCGGGCCCTTGGACTATGTAGATTCCCTAGCGGGCACTTGGACTATGTAGATTAACTAGCAGCACTTGGACTATCTACATTAACCAGCGGGCCCTTGGACTATGTAGATTCCCTAGCGGGCACTTGGACTACGTAGGTTCCCTAGTGGGCACTTGGACTATGTAGGTTCCCTAGCGGGCACTTGGACTATGAATGTTCCCTACGGACATGAACTCTGTAAGTTAACTACCGGGCAATTGGACTATGTATGTTAACTAGCGGGCCCTTGGACTTCTTAGGTTAACTAGCGGACACTTGCACTATGTAGGTTACCTAGCAGTCAGTTGGACTATCTAGGTTAACTAGCAGGCACTTGGACTATGTAGGTCAACTAGCGGGTCCTTGGACTATCTAGATTACTTAGGGGGAACCTGGACTATGTAGGTTAACTAGTGGACACTTGGACTATCTAGGTTACCTAGCAGGCACTTGGACTATGTAGGTTAACTAGCGGGCACTTGAACTATCTACGTTACCTTGCGGGCACTTGGACTATGTACGTTACCTAGCGGGCACTTGGACTATGTAGGTTCCCTAGCAGGCACTTGGACTATGTGGGTTCCCTAGCTGGCATTTTTACTATCTACGTTACCTAACGGGCACTTGGACGATGTAGGTTCCCTAGCGGGCACTTGGACTATGTATGTTAACTAGCGGGCATTTGGACTATGTAGGTTACCTATCGGGCATTTGGACTATGTAGGTTACCTAGCGGGCCCTTGGACTATCTAGGTTACCTAGGGGGCACCTGGACTATGTAGGTTAACTAGTGGGCGCTTCACCCTTTACCCTAGACCAGTGAAACACTGTCTCTAAACATGCCCACATGCCTGTATCTATGCCCGTTTAAAGTTAACGCTAAACCGAAATCCTCTGTCCCACTATTTTGCAGCATTTTAAAGAAGTACACTGGGAAAGATTTTTCTGCAAGGAAGGAACTGCAGGCGGCGTGGCTGAAATGAGAATATCATGCTGCACGAGCTCTTTGCCCTCCGATGTAGAAGTGTCATCAGTGGGCATCATAGAGAAACGGGACTTTAATAAGTGATCATCAACCTCTGTGAATTCCCTTTATTCTAGACGCCTGAAATAAAGAGTTGTCCTGAGTCACAGAAACCTCCACCGAGTGGTCTTTATGCGGCGCGGGAACATGCCGGTATAAGAGAAATCCGAAGAAGTCTGAACGTCCACAATTGAATGATCATTGCCAGAAATGAAGTGGCAGCCGGATCAGACTGGGAAACTTCAGCTTCCATTAGACAATGAAGATGTGAGAATCTGGTACGTCCACAATTCACGGTTTCCTTAGATCCATGAAATTCCGTGTTGAATTTTAGTCAGAAAAGGAAAACTCCGGAGCCGCTGTTCAGCAGTCCCGGGTAAGCTCCCAGAGGCACACTGGTGCTCCTCTAGAATTTGGATAAAAATCGTTTTCACTTGAATAAAGAACCTTGATCAAGCCAGGTGGGTCTTGACAATCGAAATTGCTGTGTTTGCCCGGTATACTCACGAGAACCCACCTGTGCTAGTCCATGGCGTATTCAGCACAGGAATCTGCATCATTTGAGCCAAGACAAAGGAAAGCTCAGGGAGGCAGCACCCGTGTAGAAAAGCATTTGTACTTCAAAGATGAGGCCAATGAGGTCAAAGGACAAAGCCATGGCAAACAGTTTTCATCATCGGCAGAATTTCACGGAGCAATATTGCTGGGAGAGAAAAGGCACCACCTGAGGGAGGCAAGCTCAACAAAACTACCTAGAGCAGGAGCCGGGTTGCCCCCAGGCACTAGGCGTGTCAGGCCTCAGCATTGTAAGGAGAGTTCCCTGAAGTCCCTGAGTGAAGTTTTCTCCGCTGTCCTACGTCTACGTTCCTAAAATTTACTCTGCGGTTTCTGATGATCCTGGCTTATGAACGGACACCATTCACCGTTCTCCTTACACTCGTGCGTCTCCATCGGCCTTAAAAGAAAGAGAGGACACGCAACTGCTGGCAGGTAAATTCAGCAAAGTTTGTCTCAACACAAAAGAGACAGCTCTGTGGTGACCCGTCTTCCACGGTAAAACATTTCCTAGCGAATAAGGAATCTTCCCATCGCAATGACAATATGAGAGAATTGCCACCGATGGATTTGCCGCTGTGCCTACACATCATCTTGAGGCCATACAGTAGTGAAGCACGGGAACCCAGGCGCTTCACCCTTTATCCTAGACCAGTGAAACACTGTCTCTAAACATGCCCACATGCCTGTATCTATGCCCGTTTAAAGTTAACGCTAAACCGAAATCTTCTGTCCCACTATTTTGCAGCATTTTAAAGTACACTGGGAAAGATTTTTCTGCATGGAAGAAACTGCAGGTGGCGTGGCTGAAATGAGAATATCATGCAGCACGAGCTCTTTGCCCTCAGATGTGGAAATGTCATCAATGGGCATCATAGAGAAACGGGACTTTAATAAGTGATCATCAACCTCTGTGAATTCCCTTTGTTCTAGACGCCTGAAATAAAGAGTTGTCCTGAGTCACATAAACCTCCACCGAGTGGTCTTTATGCGTCGCGGGAACATGCCGGTATAAGAGAATTCCGAAGAAGGCTGAACGTCCACAATTGAATGATCATTGCCAGAAATGAAGTGGCAGCCGGATCAGACTGGGAAACTTCAGCTTCCAGTAGACAATGAAGATGTGAGAATCTGGTACGTCCACAATTCACGGATTCCTTAGATCCATGAAATTCCGTGTTGAATTTTAGTCAGAAAAGGAAAACTCCGGAGCCGCTGTTCAGCAGGCCCGGGTGTAGCTCCCTGAGGCACACTGGTGCTCCCCTAGAATTTGGATAAAAATCGTTTTCACTGGAATAAAGAACCTTGATCAAGCCAGGTGGTTCTTGACAATCGAAATTGCTGCGTTTGCCCGGTATACTGACAAGAACCCACCTGTGCTAGTCCATGGCGTATTCAGCACAGGAATCTGCATCGATTGAGCCAAGACAAAGGAAAGCTCAGGGAGGCAGCACCCGTGTAGAAAAGCATTTGTACTTCAAAGATGAGGCCAATGAGGTGAAAGGACAAAGCCATGGCAAACAGTTTTCATCATCGGCAGAATTTCACGGAGCAATATTGCTGGGAGAGAAAAGGCACCACCTGAGGGAGGCACGCTCAACAAAACTACCTAGGGCAGGAGCCGGGTTGCCCCAGGCACTAGGCGTGTCAGGCCTCAGCATTGTAAGGAGAGTTCCCTGAAGTCCCTGAGTGAAGTTTTCTCCGCTGTCCTACATCTACGTTCCTAAAATTTACTCTGGGGTTTCTGATGATCCTGGCTTATGAACGGCCACCATTCACCGTTCTCCTTACACTCGTGCGTCTCCATCGGCCTTAAAAGAAAGGGAGGACACGCAACTGCTGGCAGGTAAATTCAGCAAAGTTTGTCTCAACACAAAAGAGACAGCTCTGTGGTGACCCGTCTTCCACGGTAAAACATTTCCTAACGAATGAGGAATCTTCCCATCGCAATGACAATATGAGAGAATTGCCACCGATGGATTTGCCGCTGTGCCTACACATCATCTTGAGGCCATACAGTAGTGAAGCACGGGAACCTAGGCGCTTCACCCTTTACCCTAGACCAGTGAACACTGTCTCTAAACATGCCCACATGCCTGTATCTATGCCCGTTTAAAGTTAACGCTAAACCGAAATTTTGCAGCATTTTAAAGAAGTACACTGGGAAAGATTTTTCTGCAAGGAAGGAACTGCAGGCGGCGTGGCTGAAATGAGAATATCATGCTGCACGAGCTCTTTGCCCTCAGATGTAGAAATGTCATCAATGGGCATCATAGAGAAACGGGACTTTAATAAGTGATCATCAACCTCTGTGAATTCCCTTTGTTCTAGACGCCTGAAATAAAGAGTTGTCCCGAGTCACAGAAACCTCCACCGAGTGGTCTTTATGCGTCGCGGGAACATGCCGGTATAAGAGAATTCCGAAGAAGGCTGAACGTCCACAATTGAATGAGCATTGCCAGAAATGAAGTGGCAGCCGGATCAGACTGGGAAACTTCAGCTTCCATTAGACAATGAAGATGTGAGAATCTGGTACGTCCACAATTCACGGTTTCCTTAGATCCATGAAATTCCGTGTTGAATTTTAGTCAGAGAATGAAAACTCCGGAGCCGCTGTTCAGCAGGCCCGGGTGTAGCTCCCAGAGGCACACTGGTGCTCCTCTAGAATTTGGATAAAAATCGTTTTCACTGGAATAAAGAACCTTGATCAAGCCAGGTGGGTCTTGACAATCGAAATTGCTGCGTTTGCCCGGTATACTCACGAGAAACCACCTGTGCAGTCCATGGCGTATTCAGCACAGGAATCTGCATCGATTGAGCCAAGACAAAGGAAAGCTCAGGGAGGCAGCACCCATGTAGAAAAGCATTTGTACTTCAAAGATGAGGCCAATGAGGTGAAAGGACAAAGCCATGGCAAACAGTTTTCATCATCGGCAGAATTTCACGGAGCAATATTGCTGGGAGAGAAAAGGCACCACCTGAGGGAGGCACGCTCAACAAAACTACCTAGGGCAGGAGCCGGGTTGCCCCCATGCACTAGGCGTGTCAGGCCTCAGCATTGTAAGGAGAGTTCCCTGAAGTCCCTGAGTGAAGTTTTCTCCGCTGTCCTACATCTACGTTCCTAAAATTTACTCTGCGGTTTCTGATGATCCTGGCTTATGAACGGCCACCATTCACCGTTCTCCTTACACTCGTGCGTCTCCATCGGCCTTAAAAGAAAGAGAGGACACGCAACTGCTGGCAGGTAAATTCAGCAAAGTTTGTCTCAACACAAAAGAGACAGCTCTGTGGTGACCCGTCTTCCACGGTAAAACATTTCCTAACGAATGAGGAATCTTCCCATCGCAATGACAATATGAGAGAATTGCCACCGATGGATTTGCCGCTGTGCCTACACATCATCTTGAGGCCATACAGTAGTGAAGCACGGGAACCTAGGCGCTTCACCCTTTACCCTAGACCAGTGAACACTGTCTCTAAACATGCCCACATGCCTGTATCTATGCCCGTTTAAAGTTAACGCTAAACCGAAATTTTGCAGCATTTTAAAGAAGTACACTGGGAAAGATTTTTCTGCAAGGAAGGAACTGCAGGCGGCGTGGCTGAAATGAGAATATCATGCTGCACGAGCTCTTTGCCCTCAGATGTAGAAATGTCATCAATGGGCATCATAGAGAAACGGGACTTTAATAAGTGATCATCAACCTCTGTGAATTCCCTTTGTTCTAGACGCCTGAAATAAAGAGTTGTCCCGAGTCACAGAAACCTCCACCGAGTGGTCTTTATGCGTCGCGGGAACATGCCGGTATAAGAGAATTCCGAAGAAGGCTGAACGTCCACAATTGAATGATCATTGCCAGAAATGAAGTGGCAGCCGGATCAGACTGGGAAACTTCAGCTTCCATTAGACAATGAAGATGTGAGAATCTGGTACGTCCACAATTCACGGTTTCCTTAGATCCATGAAATTCCGTGTTGAATTTTAGTCAGAGAATGAAAACTCCGGAGCCGCTGTTCAGCAGGCCCGGGTGTAGCTCCCAGAGGCACACTGGTGCTCCTCTAGAATTTGGATAAAAATCGTTTTCACTGGAATAAAGAACCTTGATCAAGCCAGGTGGGTCTTGACAATCGAAATTGCTGCGTTTGCCCGGTATACTCATGAGAACCCACCTGTGCAGTCCATGGCGTATTCAGCACAGGAATCTGCATCGATTGAGCCAAGACAAAGGATAGCTCAGGGAGGCAGCACCCGTGTAGAAAAGCATTTGTACTTCAAAGATGAGGCCAATGAGGTGAAAGGACAAAGCCATGGCAAACAGTTTTCATCATCGGCAGAATTTCACGGAGCAATATTGCTGGGAGAGAAAAGGCACCACCTGAGTGAGGCACGCTCAACAAAACTACCTAGGGCAGGAGCCGGGTTGCCCCCATGCACTAGGCGTGTCAGGCCTCAGCATTGTAAGGAGAGTTCCCTGAAGTCCCTGAGTGAAGTTTTCTCCGCTGTCCTACATCTACGTTCCTAAAATTTACTCTGGGGTTTCTGATGATCCTGGCTTATGAACGGCCACCATTCACCGTTCTCCTTACACTCGTGCGTCTCCATCGGCCTTAAAAGAAAGAGAGGACACGCAACTGCTGGCAGGTAAATTCAGCAAAGTTTGTCTCAACACAAAAGAGACAGCTCTGTGGTGACCCGTCTTCCACGGTAAAACATTTCCTAGCGAATAAGGAATCTTCCCATCGCAATGACAATATGAGAGAATTGCCACCGATGGATTTGCCGCTGTGCCTACACATCATCTTGAGGCCATACAGTAGTGAAGCACGGGAACCCAGGCGCTTCACTCTTTATCCTAGATTAGTGAAACACTGTCTCTAAACATGCCCACATGCCTGTATCTATGCCCGTTTAAAGTTAACGCTAAACCGAAATCTTCTGTCCCACTATATTGCAGCATTTTAAAGTACACTGGGAAAGATTTTTCTGCATGGAAGAAACTGCAGGTGGCGTGGCTGAAATGAGAATATCATGCAGCACGAGCTCTTTGCCCTCAGATGTAGAAATGTCATCAATGGGCATCATAGAGAAACGGGACTTTAATAAGTGATCATCAACCTCTGTGAATTCCCTTTGTTCTAGACGCCTGAAATAAAGAGTTGTCCTGAGTCACAGAAACCTCCACCGAGTGGTCTTTATGCGGCGCGGGAACATGCCGGTATAAGAGAATTCCGAAGAAGGCTGAACGTCCACAATTGAATGATCATTGCCAGAAATGAAGTGGCAGCCGGATCAGACTGGGAAACTTCAGCTTCCATTAGACAATGAAGATGTGAGAATCTGGTACGTCCACAATTCACGGATTCCTTAGATCCATGAAATTCCGTGTTGAATTTTAGTCAGAAAAGGAAAACTCCGGAGCCGCTGTTCAGCAGGCCCGGGTGTAGCTCCCAGAGGCACACTGGTGCTCCTCTAGAATTTGGATAAAAATCGTTTTCACTGGAATAAAGAACCTTGATCAAGCCAGGTGGTTCCTGACAATCGAAATTGCTGCGTTTGCCCGGTATACTGACAAGAACCCACCTGTGCTAGTCCATGGCGTATTCAGCACAGGAATCTGCATCGATTGAGCCAAGACAAAGGAAAGCTCAGGGAGGCAGCACCCGTGTAGAAAAGCATTTGTACTTCAAAGATGAGGCCAATGAGGTGAAAGGACAAAGCCATGGCAAACAGTTTTCATCATCGGCAGAATTTCACGGAGCAATATTGCTGGGAGAGAAAAGGCACCACCTGAGGGAGGCACGCTCAACAAAACTACCTAGGGCAGGAGCCGGGTTGCCCCCAGGCACTAGGCGTGTCAGGCCTCAGCATTGTAAGGAGAGTTCCCTGAAGTCCCTGAGTGAAGTTTTCTCCGCTGTCCTACACCTACGTTCCTAAAATTTACTCTGGGGTTTCTGATGATCCTGGCTTATGAACGGCCACCATTCACCGTTCTCCTTACACTCGTGCGTCTCCATCGACCTTAAAAGAAAGGAAGGACACGCAACTGCTGGCAGGTAAATTCAGCAAAGTTTGTCTCAACACAAAAGAGACAGCTCTGTGGTGACCCGTCTTCCACGGTAAAACATTTCCTAGCGAATGAGGAATCTTCCCATCGCAATGACAATATGAGAGAATTGCCACCGATTGTTTTGCCGTTGTGCCTACACATCATCTTGAGGCCATACAGTAGTGAAGCACGGGAACCTAGGCGCTTCACCCTTTACCCTAGACCAGTGAACACTGTCTCTAAACATGCCCACATGCCTGTATCTATGCCCGTTTAAAGTTAACGCTAAACCGAAATTTTGCAGCATTTTAAAGAAGTACACTGGGAAAGATTTTTCTGCAAGGAAGGAACTGCAGGCGGCGTGGCTGAAATGAGAATATCATGCTGCACGAGCTCTTTGCCCTCAGATGTAGAAATGTCATCAATGGGCATCATAGAGAAACGGGACTTTAATAAGTGATCATCAACCTCTGTGAATTCCCTTTGTTCTAGACGCCTGAAATAAAGAGTTGTCCCGAGTCACAGAAACCTCCACCGAGTGGTCTTTATGCGTCGCGGGAACATGCCGGTATAAGAGAATTCCGAAGAAGGCTGAACGTCCACAATTGAATGATCATTGCCAGAAATGAAGTGGCAGCCGGATCAGACTGGGAAACTACAGCTTCCATTAGACAATGAAGATGTGAGAATCTGGTACGTCCACAATTCACGGTTTCCTTAGATCCATGAAATTCCGTGTTGAATTTTAGTCAGAGAATGAAAACTCCGGAGCCGCTGTTCAGCAGGCCCGGGTGTAGCTCCCAGAGGCACACTGGTACTCCTCTAGAATTTGGATAAAAATCGTTTTCACTGGAATAAAGAACCTTGATCAAGCCAGGTGGGTCTTGACAATCGAAATTGCTGCGTTTGCCCGGCATACTGACAAGAACCCACCTGTGCTAGTCCATGGCGTATTCAGCACAGGAATCTGCATCGATTGAG